>NC_079502.1:88278800-88545330 GCF_030052815.1 Hevea brasiliensis
TTTCAAATTAAAAGATTTTGAGTTTAATTTCTTATTATCCTATTTATTAGTTAAATATTTAGGTATAAAATAAAGTTGGCTTTCGCGTATAATATAATTTTTTAATAAGAAAAAAATATATAAATATAAACAATTAAAATCTTCAGTTTAAAGATGATTTGGATAGAGCAGAATAATTTTTCAATTTTTTGTAATATTGCCTTTTCCAAAAACTTATGGCTCGCATGAAAGATTAAACCACCAAATATTATTATTTAGTCCCT
The DNA here is from genome assembly GCF_030052815.1 of Hevea brasiliensis. Lineage (NCBI taxonomy): Eukaryota > Viridiplantae > Streptophyta > Magnoliopsida > Malpighiales > Euphorbiaceae > Hevea > Hevea brasiliensis. Next base: position 88,279,064 of record NC_079502.1, read on the forward strand.
AAAATTTTATGTTATTAACAAAATAATCATATATTTAAATTTTATATTTTAATAATTATAATTATATTAAAATTTTATATTTATTATTTTTTCAGAAATTTTATATTTATAATTATTTAAATATAAAATAGTAAAAATAGTTCATAATAAAATTATATATTTTACTAAATTCTTCAAATTTTTCATATTATGCTCCATAATTTTTAAGAATTTATTTGATGTGATGGTGCTCTCCCAACATGCTGGTAGAATTGTTTGAAGAGTGGGAGAGCTGTTATTATTTGGATTAGGCTATTGGGTTTGTTATTTTTATGTGACATGAATTTTTGATATGTTTTCATAGATTCAAATTGACCCGACTCAAAAGTTTCGTACTGCAACTCGATTAGGATAAAAAGTAAACTCCTTGGTGGTAGCGAAGGGCACAGGCCAATAGGCCCAGGCCGGAAGCCCACCATTGATATTGTTAACACATTGGAGTATAGATCAGTATAAATATTGTAATATTCTGCTCTTTGCAGTAGAGTTATGAGATATTCGAGAAATATATTGAGGTTAGAGTTTGAGAATTCGAGTGATTGTATCTTGTTTTTTCATCATAGTAGAACTTTTTCTCTTGTCTTGCCCGTAGACATACACTTTAAGGTCAAACCACGTTAAATCCGTGTTATTCTTCTGCTCTTTTTTATATTGTGTAATTATGCGATCTGTGTGTATAAGGATACCAAAATAGAATGGTATTGTAGAATGCATAAACAGAACGTTTTATGACAAAGCCCGAAGCATGCTTTCACATTTAGGATTGGGAAAGGATTTCTGGGCTGAAGCAATTAATACAGTCTATTTCTTGGTTAATAGATCTTCATCTACAATTATTAAGTACAAAAACTCCTTTTGAGATCTGGTTCAGTTCATTTGTTGACTACTCTTAACTGAGAGTGTTTGGTTGCCCTGCTTATGCACATGTGAAGGATGGTCAACTTGAGTCGAGGGTGAGAAAATGCATATTTCTAGGGTATGCATCTAGAGTGAAAGGCTACAGGTTGTGGTGTAATTATCTAAAGTCTCTAGGATTAATTATCAGTGGGGATGTGACATTTAATGAGTATGCTTCATTGGATTATCGAAAGGAGAAGTCAATAGAAAAAAAATATCATGGTGTCCGAGAACAGGTGGAGCTTGAGATTGATGCTTTAGCATTTTAGTCCAGTAATTCAGAGGATGAGGTGCAAGATCAACAAAAGAATGCACTTGAGCTGTAACACCCTAGGCAAATCCCACATCGACAAAACACGGGAGAGATGCTGGGTTTATAAGTTGTTGGTTCGTAACTCGTAGTGACGCGTTTTAAAACCGTGAGGGCTTCTGCCTAGAGCGGACAATATCACTAGTGGGCCGGGCCGTTACATTTGTGGTATCAGAGCCGCTCCGCGTGCAACCTTAAACGATGGTAGGGCAAACCTTAGCGAGGACGCTGAGTCCCATAAGGGGGGTGGATTGTAACACCCTAGGCAAATCCCACATCGACAAAACACGGGAGAGATGCTGGGTTTATAAGTTATTGGTTCGTAACTCGTAGTGACGCGTTTTAAAACCGTGCGGGCTTCGGCCCAGAGCGGACAATATCACTAGTGGGCTGGGCCATTACATCACGGGAGAGATGCTGGGTTTATAAGTTATTGGTTCGTAACTCGTAGTGACGCGTTTTAAAACCGTGCGGGCTTCGGCCCAGAGCGGACAATATCACTAGTGGGCCGGGCCATTACATTAATCTCTCCCGTGTTTTGTCGATATGTAATGGCCCGGCCCACTAGTATGCTGGGTTTATAAGTTATTGGTTCGTAACTCGTAGTGACGCGTTTTAAAACCGTGCGGGCTTGGCCCGAGGCGGACAATATCACTAGTGGCGGGCCATTACATTAATGTAATGGCGGCCCACTAGTGATATTGTCCGCTTCTGGCAGCCCTGCTTTTAAAACGCGTCTACGAACCAATAACTTATAAACCCAGCATCTCTCCCGTGATGTAATGGCCCGGCCCACTAGTGATATTGTCCGCTCTGGGCCGAAGCCCGCACGGTTTTAAAATGCGTCACTACGAGTTACGAACCAATAACTTATAAACCCAGCATCTCTCCCGTGTTTTGTCGATGTGGGATTTGCCTAGGGTGTTACATGAGCAATAGCAATAGAAACTATATAACATTGCAACTAGTAGAGAGAGAAGACATATTAGACCCACACAGAGACATGCATATGCAAATCTAGTTGCATTTGCCTTATCAATTGCTGAGATAGTTAATGTGCATGAACCCAACAATTATAAAGAAGCTATTTCTTATTCAGATATAGATTAGTGGGTCGATGCTATGGCTTAAGAAATTGAATCTCTTCATAAAAACCAGACTTGGGAGCTTGTAACATTGCCTAAGGGACAAAAAGTGGTAGGCTATAAAATAGGTGTTCAAGAAAAAGGAAGGTACTCTAGGGGTTGAAGCATCTCGATATAAGGCACGATTGGTGGTAAAAAGCTTTACTCAGAGGGAGGGGATTGACTTTAATGAAGTGCGTTTCTCTAGTTGTGAAGCACAGTTCTATCAAGGTCTTACATTCTATGGTTGCTCTTCATAATCTAGAGTTCAAGCAACTAGACTTGAAAATAGCATTTTTCATAGTGAGCAGGAAGAGCAAATTTATATCAGTTAGCCTAAGGGATTTGTCATTCTAGGTATAGAAAACCATGTTTTTTTGCTTAAGAAATCTTTATATGGTTTGAAACAATCACCTAGGCAGTGATACAAAAGATTTGACACATTCATGGTTCGTAATGACTTTATCCATAGTTCATATGATAGTTGTATGTATCATAGGAATCTTTTAGATGATTCCTCTGTTTATTTCTTATTGTGTGTGGATGATATACTTATTGCTAATAAATGCATGTCACAAATTAACATTTTGAAAAAGCAGTTGAGTAATGAGTTTGAGATGACGGATTTAGGTGCTGCAAAGAAGATATTGGAAATAGAAATTACTAGGGATAGAAGTGTTAGGAAGCTTTTCTTATCTTAGCAAGCCTATATTGAGAAAGTGCATAAGCATTTCAGCATGAATAATGCCTGTGACTGTTTCATTTGCTACCTATTTTAAGTTATCTGCTGACATGTCACTAAAAATAGATGAGGAGATGGAGCACATGTCTAGTGTTCCTTATTCAAGTGATATTGGTAACATCATGTATCTATGGTTTGCACATAACCTGACATTTCACATGCAATTAATGTTGCGAGTAGATACATGGCGTGTCATGGGAAAGAACATTGGCAGGTAGTGAAATGGATTCTAAGGTATTTGAAATGTATTATAGATGTTGCTCTGACATTTTACAGGGTCAAGATGAGTGATTCAGTTATTGGCTATGTGAATTCAGATTTAGTATCGAACTTAGACAAGAGGAGATCTAACATGTTATTTGTTTACTCTATTTAGAAGTGCTATTAGTTGGAAGGCGACATTGCAGGCTACAGTTGCTTTGTCTACCATAGAGGCTGAATATATGGCTTTAGCAGAGGCAATAAAGGAAGCTTTATGGTTACAGGGCTTGGTAGGTGATCTTGGGTTGATACAAAACAAGCCAATAGTATTTTGTGACAACTAAAGTGCAATACATCTCAGAAAAAATCAAATGTACTATGAGCGAACTAAGCACATTGACGTCAGATATCACTTCATTCGAAACATTGTATCTCAGGAGATAATAGCCGTGCAAAAAGTCTCTACACATGATATTCTAGCAGATATGATGACTAAGAGAGTCCTAGTAAGCAAGTTTAGGCATTGCCTCTATTTGATTAGTGTTTATAGTGCTCAGTAGTGCCCTTGCAAGGGCATATGGTAAGACAAAGTTGTTATGATGATTTTGTTGATTATGGAAGGAATTCAAGCCAAGGGGAAGAATTGTTATTTTTATGTCGCTCGAATTTTGGATGTGTTTTTATGGACCCGAATTGTGAGCCGACTTGAAAGCTTTGCGCTACGACCTGATTGAGATACGAAGCGAGGTCTGTAGTGGTAGCAAAGGGCACGGGCCGATAGGCCAAGGCCCAAAGCCCACCACTGATATTGTAAACACACTGGGGTATGAACCAGTATAAATATTGTAATATTCTGCCCTTTGCGGTAGAATTGTGAGATATTCAAAAAACATACTGAGATTAGAGTTTGAGAGTTCTAAATAATTGTATATATTTTTTTTATCATGGTGGAACTTTTTCTCTTATCTTGCCCATGGATGTAGACTTTATGATCGAACCACATTAAATCATGTGTTACTCTTCTTCCTTTTTATATATTATGTGATTGTACAATCTATATATGTGCCTCAAATTTACATGACTGTTATAATATTCCATAATGGGCGATGTTTTGACTTTCTAAAAGGATCCATTAATTGCAATTAATAACTTGAGATATATACGTACCATAATCACTTCCCCAGTTATTGATTGGTTGTTTTGGCTCATAACTACCATACCAATTAATAACTTGCGGGTTTCTTGTGTTGAATTTTGACGATTTGAAACCAAAGACAAAGTTTAGAGTAGATCCATAGGGTTCATTACATTAATTTTTGATATGCTAATGTGCATTCTTAAAATCAAACAATTTTTAAGTAATTGATGTGTGTGTGTGTCTATATATATATATATATAAAATTGACTGATACTTATTTATACTTGTTAATTCATGGTTGTCAGAATCGATTTCTAACCAAAATAACTGGACCGACGATCAATTCAATTTAGACATAAACTTACAGTTTTCAAACTTAGAACAAAAAATTATTGAAGGGAAGGTTTGCACCTTAAACCTTCTAATGCATAATTAATACTGTTACTATTTAAACTGCACAATCTTTATATATCAAAATTATTTATTTTATTATTTTACATTGTATTATATTAATATACATCTAAATTTTTATAAAAAATATTACATATTTTTAAATTATTAATTATAATAATACATTATAATTACTTTTAAGAGATTATTAATTTTATAATATATAATTACTTATATTTAATGGAATATCAATGTTTACTAATTCAAAACTTGACTTTGCTATCACTTATAATAATAATAATAATAATAATAATAATAATAATAATAATTTCGTGAATTCCGTCGGTGAATTCTCATCTACGGTTGACTTCATTGCCGACAATTAAAAAAAAAAAAAAAAAAAAAAGAGTTCGCAAACTTTTTATTTTAAGTTGAAAAAAAAAAAAAAACTTCTTAGTTTAAGGTAAAACAACTTTTTAGCTCAAGGTCAAACATTATTATTGTCATGTGAAATAACTATTCAAGAGATAGTTTTTTTTTTAGTCATATCTTTTTTTTTTTTATTTATTTATTAGATGAAAGTTGTATGACTTTTTATAAAGTTAGTGATTTTAATTTGAGATTATTCAAATTTATACAGTTTATAAACTGTTTAAATTAAAAATAATCTAAATTCAAATAAAAAAAATTATGACATTGTGATAATAAATGTTGACATTCATAGTCAAAATGACCAAACTCAGATAAATCCTCCTCATAAGACAAGACAACATTGACAACTTCCCTACAGTCCATCTCAATATCCACATCAAAATTAGAATTTCTCAAAAGCCGAAGCAGGGTCTCTCGAAGGGTAATTACCTTAGCAATCTTGGGGGCGAAGCAAAAGCTATGAAATACTAAGATACCTGAGAGAAACATCCCATAAAAATCCCGAAGGAGAGCACCATAACTGGCCAGGTGTTCAGCATTAAACAAACCTGCATCTACATTACACTTCACCTGCCCCAGTAGAGGTTTAGACAAGCCAACGATATTAGCTTGAGAGGAAAAAGAGCTAGGACCATTTGTAACTCTGTTGACATTACTCCAATCATGACGCAGTCTAGTCGAAGAATTAAAGATATCATTAGGAGTATTGTCCTTATGTTCTTAAAATAATAAATTTTGCCTGTACCAAAGCTGCCACATAACCATACAAATATGGCATAAGGACTCCATGTCAACAAAGTTAAAAAGCTTGTCTAGAAACTCCCTAAAAATAGGAGAAAGATGAGCATCCGGGGACATATCTAACACTCTCCAGTTGTCCCTGGCTTTTGGACACAAAAAAACAACATGCCAGTCATCCTCAACGTCACCACACACATCACAATGAGCATCCGCGGCAATACCCTTTCCTTGTAACTTTTGGGGGAAGATGAAGCTTTCATAATTTCCTTGAATTACTTGGAATAATAGAGTTAGCCAATCAGAAGAAGTAGCAAGCAAATGATACCCCAATTTAACACTAAGTTTGCTAGATTTAGTATAATGCCAAATTCGTACATCTTCCTTCCAAGAGTTACTAAGAGGAATATTAGAAATAGCTTCTACATCAATGGGAAGAAGTAACTCAGATAAAAGGCCTATATTCCAACTTAGCCCATCCTCATTAATTAAACTAGAAACCTTGAAGTCCTCTAAACCTTCAATAGCTGGAGTATCAACATAGAAATTATGATCTTTATTAATCCATGGTTCACCCCAAATATTAATTGCACTACCATCACTGACTCTCTATCTTGTTCCTTTCAACAACAACATCCTTGGACTGCAATAGGCTTTTCTAAACAAAACTAGGGTTGAAACCCTCTTGAGCATCTAGAAAATCAGCTTGAGAAAAATATTTGTCTTTGAGAATCCTACTAAGAAATGTACATGGGTTAGAAATAATTCTCCAACACTGCCAACCTAGCATGGCAAGATTAAAACAATGCAGATTGCAAAACCCCAAACCACCAAAATCTTTCTTAAGACACATTCCATCCCAAGAAAGCCAATGAATCCTCCTATGCCCACTCCAATTAGAACCCCACCAAAAAGAGTTTATCATTTTCTGCAGCTCCTCCCATAAAGAGATTGGAATAGCAAACACACTCATACAATAAGAAAGGATAGCCTAAACCATAGACTTCAATAAGATTTCTTTACCAACTCTCAAAAGAAATTTACCCTTCCAACTGCTTATTCTCTTCCACAATCTCTCTCTCAGATAAGAAAAAACTTGTGTCTTATTTTTACCAAAAAGAGAAGGAAGACCAAGGTACCACCCATGATCAAAAGGCAAAAGCACTCCTATAATATTAGAAACTTCATCACGCATATCAACAAAGGTATTAGTACTAAAGAAAATTCTAGATTTTCAAAAATTAATAACCTGTCCCTATGCTTTCTCATAAATAGATAAAATATTTTTAACATTAGAACTCTCTCTAGCATTAGCTCTAAAAAAGAAGAAACTATCATTAGCACAAAGCAAATGAGAAACACTAGGCGCTCTTCTGCTAATTTTTGACCCATGGATATCACCTCCACATGTAGCTTGCATAAAAAGAGTTGAAAGTCCCTCTGCACAAATAATAAATAGGTACAAGGAGAGGGGATCCCTTTCCCTAAGTCCTTGTCGAGGTAAAATAAGATCTAGCTCAACACCATTCAAAGTCATTGAATATGTCACAGAAGAAATACACAACATAATAATATCAACCCATCATTGTGCAAAACCCAATGTAAGCATAACAAGCCACAAATAATCCCAGTCAACATGATCATAAGCCTTACTAATATCAATCTTGAGAGCAGCTTCACCCTTATTACCCCTGGTTTTCCTTTTCATATGATGAATTACTTCAAAAGCAACCATAACATTATTAGATATAAGTCTACCCGGGACAAAAGCAAACTGAGAAGAGGAAATGATACTAGGAAGAATACCTTTCAACTTATTCGCAAGCACCTTAGCCACAATTTTATACAAAACATTATAGAAAGAAATGGGGTACAAGTCTTTAAGAGTTGAAGGATTATCCTTTTTGGGGATAAGGACTATAATAGTATCATTAAGAGAGTCAGGAAAAAATACTGGTTCTAAGCCAGTCTTAACAATTAGAAACCACTAAATCCCCAATTATATGCCAGAATCTCTGAAAAAAAGCTAGCTTCATACCATCAGGAGTTGGAGATTTGTTTGGGGGCTTTTAAAAAACTACTCTCTTAAATTCCTTAGGAGAGAATAGTGCAAGCAATCTATCATTATCAATATCAGAAATCCTAAGGTTAACCAAATCAACAACTCTAGCATAGTCACCCATAGAATCTGTAAAAAGCTTAGAGAAATATTGAAAAACTACATTACTCATACCTTCCTTTTCTTGAAACCAATTACCCTTAAAATCTTACAAAGCATCAATTAAATTGGTTTTTCTTCAAGAAGAAGCATGTCATGACCCAAATTATGAGCCGGACTGACACAAGGACTTGGGTCAGCATAAGGCCTCCAAGGCCCGTAGTAAGCCTAACTGTTCCTAACCCAACTATATGGCGCATCACTATAGTCCAATTTTAAGAAAATAAACAAACAGATTCCAGCCATAAATTATACTATCCAATGGAAAGTTTTCAACACACTCGACCTGTGAACATAAAGTAACTCAACGTATCTCAATTTGGGAAGCTCAGCTCACCCTCACCATCCTCAATATAGTCAATCAAATAAATGGGAGCTCAGCTCCCTCATCCAAGGAGGTAACTCTCTCAACATCCACACATAATCATAATAAATTATAATAACATTAAAGATTTAAATTATACAATCCCTGACAAGAGCAGAATACTAATAGTATATGCAAAGTTCTAGATTTCAAATCAATAGAATGAAATACACATATTTGCTGTTAATAGACCTGCGAAAAAGGAAGTAAGTTAATCACAAAGAGGTCCTCCCATAACCTAGAAAAATATGGTGAACAGGAGTGAGCGTTCCACTCATAGAGTAAATTATTGATTTTAGATATAATTTCTATAACTATCTAAGTCTAATGCATTCCTGAAGATGAAATGCAACATTTTCACATATTTCAAACAAATCAAATCATATTCACATAAAAGGTAATTTGGAGCACTCATACACCCATGTGTCAAATCCATATATATATATATATATATATATATATATATATATATATATATATATATATATATATATATATATATATTGTGACGTCCCTCACCGGTCTACAGTGTAGTCGAACGAGGAGTGTCACATTCGATATCGGAGCACCCTATCTTGTCTTATCATGTTCATTGTAAATTTTTAATATCATTTAAAAATAGGTATTTCATATGTGAAAATTTTTTTTATAACAATTTATTTCTGTGGATACCCAGATAGAGCCTCCTCTGTTTAATTGGTATCTGGCGAGTTACACTAGTTACCTGTTAATAATAATTTCATATCTCTATATGTCATATCATGTCATTTCTACTCATACAATTTCAAGATCATTCATTCATCTAGAAATTCATATGCAGAAATTCATACTTTATCATACTTTAGTTACAATCCAATGAACCAGAACACTAGTCTATAAATGGGCCCTACTAAAATACAAAATACTGGTGAGGTGACTTTGGACTATATGCAGATCTGGTCAACTGCGGTCAGAATACTACTGTGGCGGCTGCTGATCTCCAGTACCTACGCGATGGAAAAATAACGCGCTAAGCATAACGCTTAGTGGTGCATAATTTATTATAACAATAATTAAACAATTGAATTTATATCTGCAAATCGTAATTTCTAGGTCTTTTACATTTTTATTGCTCTTTGAAAACAATTACCTTCATCACCTGAATAATTGATCTCTATCTGCCAGCAACATCAGGAGTTAGAATATAATTTTTATTTAATTAAATAAGCTTATTAATGGCTCAGAAAAATACTGCGAAGTTTGTGGGACCCATTGAATTTTCGATGTCAAAAAATTTTGAAATTTATATCATCGTGAAGCTCTCGTCAAGTAGAGTGTGCTGGCAGTCTCAGAATTGCTGTGGGGTTCCTAGTATGAGAGAAATTTAGTCCAAAAGTTAAAATAGGCTAAAACTTCACGGGCTTAAATCAGACAAACCGTTAGACAAAAATTTGTGTTCCTGGTGTCTTTGGAAAGCACTCGGAGAGTAGAATGTAATTGGGACTGGACCCTGTCCAATTGGTGGCCAAATCGGTCAGAATCGGCCCTGGAAGTCAAAATGGCATGTTGTGCATAGGAGAGAGTTTGGGCTCATTTTTTCAATGTCAGGGACGGCGGCCGACAGCAACGAGGCGTCCTGGTGGAATGCTAGCGAGTGGGGGAGGGAAGAGAGTGGCTGGCCGGCAGTAGGGAGGGGAGAGGAGAGAGAAAATGAGAGGGGAAGGAAGGGTGTCGAATGTGTAGGGGAAGAGGAAGAAAAAAAGAAATGGATCGATTCGATTTGATAGGTTCAATTCAGTTCAATTTGATTCGGCCAGTTCGATTCAAAGTGCTCAAAATTCAATTTTTACTCTGTCTTCGGACTCAAAATGAGGCCCGAAAATTCTAAAAAAAAATACAAAAAATTCAAAAAAATTTATGGAGTCCAAATATATTTTTAGATTTACCTCGTGGTCCTTAAATAAATTTTTAAAAATCGATAAAATTTATTGCCTCAAGAAAATCAAATCCGATTTTAAAAATCCAGAAAATTCTAATTTAATTTCCATAATATTTAATAAAATAAAAATATTATAATTTACATATATAATAATTATTTAAAAATTCGGGGTGTTACAAAGCATGAGCATGGAAAAAATGGGTATTACTGTCCCTCTCTTTAAGCTAAAAATTCTTTGATCTCAGCTTCCAAAAAAATTCCTCATCCACCAGAATCCTATTAAGATCTTCCTTAAGACTGTCCTTAAGAACTACAGAAGTCTCGTCATCTCTCCCATGAATGGCATCAAGCTCTCTATGAATTCTTGCAGCTTCTTTCCTAAAATTACCTCTCAGAGACTTACCCCAATCTTGTAGCTATTGACCGCATAAAGCAATTTTGTGCAAAAAAAATTTAGCCACCGAAGCCTCCCAAGAATTTTTAACGATATCAAAAATGTCAGGATAAGAAAGCAAAAAATTTTCAAACTAAAAATGCTTCACATAACCCATCTAGCTACTACAATCAGTTTCCAATAAAATTGGAGAGTGATCTAAGATAGAAGAGTGCAAATTTGAGAGCTTACAATTCAAAAACAGATCCATCCAACTTTGAGAAACCAAAGCTCTATCAAGTCTTTCACGGATCCAATTAGCTAATCCTCTACCCCATTCCACATAAAAGGGTAGCTTAAAAGAGGTAGATCATGTAACTAACAACTATCAACTGTATCATGAAAACCACAAAATAGGCTTTCAGGATGGGGATTACCACCAATTTTATCTTCCATAGAAAGCAAATCATTAAAATCCTCAATACAAGCCCACGAAATAGAAGATGCCCTTACCAAATTAGTTAAAAGATTCCGAGAACCCTGGCGTTTACTATGCTCTGGAAAACCATAAAAACCTTGAAGCCTCCAACTAACATTGTTATAACCAGTAATTATCATATCAATAAAATTCTAAGAATACCCACTAATGGTAACAAGAGAGTCAAATTTCCATATGACAGCAAGACCACCATTACGACCCTTTTGGTCAACACGAAAATAATCAGTGTAACCAACACATATTTTTATTTCTTCAGTTTTATTAACATGAACTAAAGTCTCATAAAGAAAAATAATGTCTGGCTTTTTATTTTTAATAAGCCCCTTAAGAGCACGAACTGCCCGAGGGTTGCTAAGCCCTCTGTAGTTCCAACTTAAATAAATCATGGCTCTCAGCAAGCCTAGTGACCAAGTCCGACCGTTGGAAAATTATTAGGTGAAGAACAGGCAACAGGAATGGGTTGCGCATTTGAATTGACATTCACCTCCTAGTTTAGTTGTTGAGCAGCAGGCCTCTGCCTTGTATTATTTTCAGCAAGCTGAATAGTAACATCCTCATCAGTTGAATTGGACAACCCACCTTCATCAATTACTGGGTCATTATTTCCTAAAGAAGGCCTAACTCCTTAACCCATTTGGAAATCCATAACTAAAGAAGAATTCAAATGTACATAATTTGACTTTGCATGATTTTTAAGATTAACATGCATAGTTTATGATGTAAAAGGAGTTGGATAATCTTTTTTGAACCCCTGTGATCCTGGCGAAATTTTAGGAATTCAAGCTCCTCCCCTATCATGCAACCACTAGTTCCGTACCATGGAGGATTGTCTAACTAATGGTCTAAGCCAAGAACCCCATCCCGTCACCACTGTACTATCCATTGTTTCAAATAAAGTATCACAGAAATTTTCATTATGTCCTAAATGACTGCAAATGAAGCAAAAAATAGGAAGCCACTGTGACACCCCTTACCCGTCTACTGTATAGCCGAGCAAGAAGTGCCACATCCGGTGCCGGAGCACCCTATCTTGTCTTGTCATGCCTATTATAAATTTTAATGTCATTTAAATCAGGTAATTTATGTGTAGAATTTTTTTTTTATATCTTATTTCTGTGGAGACTAGGACTGATCCTCCTCTGTTTTATTAGCATCTGGCGGGTTCCACTATCACCTCTTAACATATTCATAGTCATTTCACATATTTCCATATCATATTCTCTTTTATCATATCATTCACAACTATTTATGAGATCTCAAAATGAAGTATTATCTATTGCATTCATATAGAAATTCATAGATAATAAATTACAAGTTTTCATTTCAATATCAAAGTTTAATTATAAGTCCAAAATGAAATACATCATGACTAGACATAATGAACCAAAATACTAGTCTATACATGAGCCCTACCAAAATACAAAAGACTGGTGAGGTGACTCTGGACAGTGGCAGATCTGGTAGAAACTCTGTCTGAACACTACTGTGGCAGCTGCTGCTGTGATGGCTACTGATCTCCAGTACCTACGCGATGGAAAATCAACGCGCTAAGCATAACGCTTAGTGGTGCATAATTTATAATAACAATAATTTAACAATTGAAATAATAATTGTAATTCGTAATTTCTGGGTCTTTTACATTTTGTTTATTACACTTTGGAAACAATTAACATTATTGGGATTTTTTATGATTACTTATTGTATTTTAAGTCTCAATTAATTTTTATCAGTGCCCAAGAAACCTATAACAAATTATAAAAGTGTTACACTCATTTCATATAGGCATTTTAGGGTAGTTTTGCATCCATTTTGCCCTTATATTTTAGTATATTTTATGTTTTTAGCTTTATTTTAGCTTATTTGTTAACTTTAGATACTTTATATTTGATTTTTGTAATTTTGTTGTTTTTGATAGGATTTTGTGGCAAATCGAAGATCAATGAGTGCATTAGGAAGTGATTTGAAGAAATTTGGAATTCTTTAAGCATGGAGGAAAGTTGAAGAAATCAAGCTTTGAAAGAGCAAGTTAGCCGAAATTTGCTTAAGACTTTGCTTATAATGTTGCTTAGGGTATGTCATATAAGTTTAACCTTAAGCCTGTTCAAGCTGAAAGTCAAGCACGGCTTAAATCCTACACATTCAAGCTTTTACTCCACAACCTGCCGAGAATTGCTTAAGATCCTGCTTAGGGTAAAGCGGCAGTGCTTAAGGTGCAGCACAGATCAAGCTGAAAGTCAAGCATGAGTAGAAAGAAAACCCATTTTATTCCAGTCTGCCGAAATTTGCTGAGGGTCTGCTTAACCTTAAGTAGACAGTGCGACCAGAAGCTGAAATTTGCTGAGAAGCTGCTTAGGATTAAGCCGTACCCTAAGCAGACTGCCTAGAACGTGAATAATGCTGCTGACTTGGATAATTTTACACCTCATTTTCTATCCACTCCTTGGCTCTTATTTACTTTTAGGGTAACTTTTTGGGACGATATAAATTCATTATTTCCTAGTTTTTGCCATAAGAGGAAAGAAGGGAGAAACAAAAAAGAAAAGAAAATATAATAGAGTGTAACACCCTCCCGGTAGCAACTCCGTACATTCTACTGTTCCGGTGACCGGTGTCGGTCCGGACAGCTAGAACGTCCGGAAAAATATTTAAACTAAAGTGAGGGACCATAATTAACTCAAATATTAATAAGAAAAATTTAGCAAAAATTTTAGAAATAAAATACAACCAAGTCAAATGAGCCGGTGCCCAAGCGATGGGTAACCAGAGGTAAGTTGTGGTTCTCGCAACTAGGAGCCCTAGACCCGGGTAAAAATTCATAAAATAATTATTGGGACTCCAGAGAAGGGTCATTGAGGTTCCTATGGCATTAGAATACCAAGAAAATAGCTAGAAAAATTTTTTAATCGGTACAGACAATTTTGACCTGTTAAGCCAAACGGAGGGCATTTTGGTCATTTCGCCTTCAGAGGTGATTTTTGGCCGACTTGTCCAGTTAAGTAAATAATTATTATGACATAAAATATGAATAAACATTACTAAAAATTAAATTGAAAATAAGTAGTGATGAAAAGAAAAGAAAAATGAAGAAAATTGAAATTTTGACATCACATGATGTCATTTAAAAAGCTCCACCCAATCATCATTTGACAAATAAATTAAAGGGACAAAAATGACATAAAATGGGACAAAAATAAAACCAATTCCAGCAGCTTCTTCCTCATTTCAGCCGTAGCTCTTCCTTTTCCAAAAGCTTTCCACCATTGTTACTCCCTTTAAGCTTAAATTTCCTTAAAATCTCACCATATTTCCCATAATCATCTTCATAAAAACTGAATATCTACCCTAGCTAGAGTGCTTGGAAGAAAAAGGAAGCAAGAATCTTGAAGTTGGCAAGAAAGAGACTTGGCTAAATTAAGGTTAGTGCACATATATAACTTAAACTCTTTATTTTCCATGTTAGAGACTTGAAATAGGTAAAAATTTGTGAATTAAATGAACCAAATATATGTGTATGTCCACCATGAATTTCGGCAGCCCTAAGGAAGGAACAATGATGGAGTGTTTTTGATGGTTTTAATGGACTTAGAATGAATTAGAGATTATGTTTAAGGTGTATATACACATATATAATGAATGAAAGTGTTTAACTAGGTGTATGGGTGAATTGAAATGGAAATTAGGGTTTTGGGAGTGAAGAATTGGACTTGGCTTATGAAGTGATTAATGGACATTCTAATGGTCAATTAGTGACCATTTGAGGCAAGTTAATCCTAATTTGAAGTGAACTAAAGTGTCACAAACCAAGTTGGTAGGCTGCCTAGTGACAGCAGCAATGAGGCTGTGATTCCAGCCCATTTGGACTGCCATATCTTTGGCTGTGTTGGTCCAATTGGTGTTTGGCCAATTGGACATGAAACTAGATTTATAATGGCACATTTTTGCTGAAGAAACCATGCCCAAAAGACCAAAGAAAGAGGACCAAAAGTTGGCCCCAATCCGGGTACCCTGCAAGCTAATTCTGCAGAATGACCAAATGAATAGTAACCATAACTCACTGTAGAAATGGTCAATTGACCTGAAATTTTTACAGCAACAAGTTAAGACATAGACAAACAACTTTCATGAAGAAACCTGCCCCAAATTATGAGCAGAACCTAACCAAAATGGCAGTCACAGTCAGTGTTCATGGTACTATAGATTTGGTAATTCTGCAGTTTTTCCAATCCGGCCAACTGTGGTTTTTGGACCATATCTGGAGCTACAAAACTCCAAATGGAGTGATTCAAAAAAGGAAATTCAACTAGACAAAATAAGAAACAACTTTCATGTTTACCATTTCCTCAAATTCTCACTGCAACAGTGCTTAATGGAACAGTAAAGTTAGGCTTCAAAAACTGAAAATTCTGCCCTCTTGGTTTTAAGTTTAGAAATGGTATGGGTACTCAATTCCAACAAGTTTTAAATGTAAAATGTGGTACATTGGGAGTGTTAAAACCAATGTACCTATTTTCTATCCAAAAGTCAACATTTTTGTTGACCAATGAGGTGAATAGTGACACCAAAAACTTGAAATTCAAAAATTAAAGAATTTAAAAGTATCAAATGCCCTAGTATACCTAACAAGATTGGTTTGGATAGTTTGGCATGCCAATAGGGTTCAGTTAGCAGTACTGCACATGGCAATATGCCATTCTGTGATTTTATGGCTTTTAGCCATTCTGACCTTGTATTGAGATTTGGCCTTGTGCCTGATGTTATCTGACTTATTAGCTATTACATTTGCACACCGGGAGATGCATATGTGACCGATGGTGTGACGGCCCGAGGTACTAGATACCCAGTGCCAGTTTACCCGTTTATCCAGTCCAGTCATCTAGTATAGGTTACTTAGGCAACCAAACGAATGAAAATGGACAAAGTTAAAGAAATAAATGAATATAACAGATACAAAACAAATAAGACATATACATATTTATTTTCTGCTATTTTCTTTTATTTTATTATTGCACCACTAAGCATTATTGCTTAGCGCGTTGCTTTTGCCACGCGTAGGTTCTGGAGATACAGATCGTGAGCCCAGTAGACCGCAGACTGGGTGAGTCCATCCTGCAGATTACGCACGATGTCCGGGTCACCTCAACTTCTGCAGTGCATTGGTAGGACACTAGGTGTCATTTTGGTATTTTGTAACTAAAATTTTATTTTCTCATATGTAGTTGAACTTATGAAATGTATTTTGATGATCATGTAAATAATGAGAATTGTGTTTGTGAATGGAAAAGAGAATGTTTATCTATGATTTATACATGATATCACACGAGATGAATGATTGAGAAATGAAATTGAAAAATGTTGAGATTTGATATTGAAGTTTGAGAATGATTGAATATGAATATTGGAAGTGTTTTTCACAGGTTCCGAAGAACTGTTTTCTCCATTTTTAGCCGGTACTCTGCCGGATTTTCTTTAAAATTTTCGGAACCTCAAATAAATAATAATTTTGATAAATGGCTTAAATAAATTATATTTCATAAACTATATTCAAAATTACGATAAAAATTAATTAAGGTAAAATAGAGTGTGCCGGTACACCGTGTGACATATCTTACCCTGATATACTGTAGACGGGTAAGGGGTGTCACATAGAGAGAGAGGGAGATGCCAATTCTTTGGGGAAGGAGCTACTACAACCATTTTTGGAGCTCTAGAAACCAGAGTTTTGGGTTCTTCTACCTGGGTTTTTCTATTTTAGTCCTCTTATCATGTTTTTCTTTATTTTTCCATCAATCTTTCTTGTAAATACCATCATGAGTAAGTAAACTCTTTAGATTTCAGAGTTGGGAAATATGTTTTAGATTAATTTGTGGATTTGGATTGGGCATTTCCTTATTTTACATAAATACGAGTTTTGATTCCTTCCTTGTGTGCTTGATTTACTTACCTAATGTTGGTACCCATTGGGTATTGTGTTAATCTTTGATTGAAGGACCGAAAGGTGAAAGTCATTGATAGATAATCAAGGATTGGAACTTAAAATCACCTAGATTTAGAAATAAACTAGGATTTTAAGAGGAATTAATGATTAGTTACAAAACTTAATGGGTTTTAAAGTAATCAAATAACATACGAAAGTAGGTTTAGTTATTTTAGAACACACTTTGGTTTGCTTGAAAAGGATACCAAAGGAATTTAGAATTAATCACCTTCAAACTCTATTTTTCTCTTAAAATTGGAATACCCAAGACAAATCCCAATTAATTTATGCATAAACCCCCAACTCTGGAATCACTTTTAACATAATTAGACTTTGATTTGAATTACCAATTGTTAATTTAGTTTAATTGAAAACTAGATCTAGAATTTATTTGTTTGCTCTTTACCCATTCCAATTAGATTAATCAATTTACCTTGCTCATTCACATTTACCATTTATTCATTAATCATTAGCCCAAATAATCGCTTCATTCATAGTTTGGTACTCAAACGGCAAATCCTCGGGGGAACGATACTTGATTCATCACTTTATTACTTGAGACGACCCGTATACTTGCGGATTCGCACCATCAAGTTTTTGGCGCCGTTATCGGGGATTTGATTTTTGTTTGATATTGAACGATTGCTTGTTTGGTTAATTTGGGCATTTTATTTTATTTTATTTTTACCATTTTACTTTGAGAATTTGTTTATTTTGTTTTTCAGGTACTTTATTTTATGAGAAGGACAAAAAGTGAAGAAATCAATTTATTCTTTGATCCAGAAATAGAAAAGACAGCAAAAGCTTTAAGAGCAGAATCTAAAAGGAGAAAAGCTAAAATTAAAGCTCAACAACAACAAGAAAGAGCACAAGAGCAAGAACAATTATAAGAAGAAATGGCCAACAACAATAACAAGCACTCTGTGAAGGATCATGCTTATCCTAACATTGGGAATTTCATGCCAAGTATCACAAGACCAAGAGTAGAAGCTAATAATTTTGAATTGAAGCCTGCACTCTGTCAGATGGTACAACAATCACAATTTAGAGGAAATCCAACTGAAAGCCCACACGTGCATCTAGCACACTTTATTGAGATCAGTGATATATTGAAGATAAATGGAGTTTCTGATGATGCAATTCGACTCAGATTATTTCCTTTTTCTCTGAAGGACCGAGCTAGAGAGTGGTTATATTCTTTGCCACCGGGTTCTATCACAACATGGGATGAACTTTCTCAAGCATTTTTAGCTCAATATTTTCCACCAAGCAAGACAGCTAAGCTAAGAAATGAGCTGACTTCTTTCAAACCTAGAGATGATGAGAGCTTGTATGAAGCATGGGAGAGGTACAAGGATTTACAAAGGAGATGTCCACATCATGGAATTCCTAAGTGGATGCTTGTTCAACACTTTTACAATGCAGTTTCACCAGCTATTAGAAGTATAATTGATGCATCTTCTGGAGGTGATCTTATGGAGAAATCTGAAGATGAAGCTTTTTCTGCTCTTGATAAAATTGCTTATAACAACTACCAATGGAGTTGTGAGAGGAATGAGATCAAGAAACCAGCTGGTATGTTTGAGCTTGATGCCATGAATATGATTAATGCTAAGTTTAATGCTTTAACAAGAAAAATGGACAAGCTAAGCATGAAAGTAGATTCTTCAGCTAGAGGTTCTAGTAATTCAGCAAAAGTTGGAGCTGCAAATGTCAATTGTATAGCTGATTTTTCTGCACTTAATCAAGATTTTTCAAGTGAGCAAGTGGATTATGTGGGGAACTACAATCAAAGACCAGGTGGTAACTCATTTTCTGCAACTTATGATCCAGCATGGAGAAACCATCCCAATTTCTCTTGGGGAGGTAGACAAGGACAGCATCAGAATTTTCAGCAACCTTCTGGGTATAAACAACATCAGAATTTTCAATATAATAGAGGTCCTTCTCCTGGAATTCCTAAACCTCAAAATGCACCTGCTCCACCTCTACCACAACAAGCACAACCAGACAAGACAGCTAGATTAGAAGCTATGATTGAGACTCTACTTGTGAGCCATCAAAGTCAAAAAGATATGATTTCTCAATTAGCATCTAAAGTAGATCAAATGGCAATGCACAACAAGATGTTGGAGAATCAAATAGCTCAACAAGCTAGCTCTTCAAATAACAAAGCATTTGGGAAGCTCCCTAGCCAGCCAGAAAATTTAAGGGAGCATTGCAAGGCTATTACATTGAGAAGTGGAAAAATATTGGAGAATGGAGATAAAAAGATTGAAGAGAAAATTGAAGAAGAGAAAAACAGAGAAGGAGATGAACAAACTGAAGTTGAAGATAGAATTGAAGCTGAGAAAGAAAATTTAGTGGAAGAAAAAGGAAGTAAGGAGAGAGAGAGCAAAGAGGAAGAACCTAAATATGTTGCACCTAAAGCCTACATGCCACCTTTACCATTCCCACAAAGGTTCCAGAAAGCGAAATTGGATAAACAATTTGGGAAGTTTTTGGAAGTATTGAAGTCTTTGCATGTGACTATTCCTTTCACTGATGCCTTAGCACAAATGCCTTCATATGCTAAATTTTTGAAGGAGATTTTATCTAACAAGAAGAAATTGGAGGAATTTGATACCGTAGCTCTCACAGAAGAAAGCAGTGCTATTTTGCAAAATAAGCTTCCACCCAAACTGAAAGATCCTGGAAGTTTTTCCATGCCATGTCACATTGGGGATATCAGTATAGATAAGGCTTTATGTGATCTTGGAGCCAGTGTTAGTCTGATGCCATTGTCTATCTATGAGAAAGTGAAGATTGGAGAAATGAAGCCTACTAACATTTCACTACAGTTAGCAGATAGGTCTATTAAATTTCCAATTGGGCTAATTGAGAATGTACCTTTGAAAGTTGGAAAATTTTTCATACCAGTGGATTTTGTGATATTGGAGATGGAGGAGGATGTACACATTCCTATTATTCTTGGTAGACCTTTCCTTGCTACTGCTAGAGCTGTGATTGATGTAAAAAATGGAAGGCTTACATTAGAAGTTGGGGAAGAAAAAGTTGAATTTAATTTGTTTCAAGCAATGAAAAAGAAAGATGATTCAAATTCATGCTTGAGAATTGATGTGATAGATGAAGAGGTCAGAGAAGTGCTCAAAAAGCAACATCCTAAAGATCCCTTAGAAGCTTGTTTAGTTTTTAACATCAAAAAAGGGGATGAGATTGAAAAAGCTGCAGAATATGCTACAATCTTGGAAGGAAATCCACCTTTGCCTATGGCTGATACTGAGAAGATTGGGGATTTGAAGGAAGATACAACTTCATCATCAAAGCTTGAAAAAAGTGAAGCACCGAAGGTAGAGTTGAAACCTCTCCCAATAAATCTCAGGTATGCTTTTCTAGGTCAAAATTCTACATATCCCGTAATTGTTAGTGATCAACTGAATGATTGTGAAGTTGAAAAATTATTAAGAGTTCTTAGAAAGTATAGAAGGATAATTGGTTATACCATTGATGATATTAAAGGAATACATCCTTCTGTGTGCGTGCATAGAATTTTGTTGGAAAATAATCATAAAGCTTCTCGAGAGTCACAGAGGAGATTGAATCCAAATATGAAAGAGGTTGTGAAAAAGGAAATCTTGAAATTGCTTGATGCAGGTACCATTTACCCTATTTCTGACAGCAATTGGGTAAGTTCAGTTCATGTTGTACCCAAAAAAGGGGGCATCACAGTAGTGAAAAATGAAAATGATGAACTAATACCTACAAGGATTGTAACTGGATGGAGAATGTGTATAGACTATAGGAAGTTGAATAATGCAACTAGAAAGGACCATTTTTCATTACCATTTATAGATCAGATGCTTGAGAGACTAGCTCATTATTTTTATTTTTGCTATTTGGATGGCTATTCAGGGTTCTTTCAGATCCCTATTCACCCAGATGATCAGGATAAAACTACCTTCACATGTCCTTATGGTACCTTTGCATATCGAAGGATGCCATTTGGATTATGTAATGCCCCTACTACATTTCAAAGATGTATGATGTCCATATTTTCTGACATGATTGAGGGTATTATGGAAGTATTCATGGATGATTTTTCTGTGTATGGTAAATCTTTTGATGAATGCTTATCTAACTTGTCTAAGGTTTTGCAGAGATGTGAATAGTTCAATTTAGTTTTGAATTGGGAAAAGTGCCATTTTATGGTACAAGAAGGAATTGTTTTGGGATATCTTGTGTCAAACAGGGGTATTGAGGTGGATAAAGCAAAGGTAGAAATTATTGAGAAAATGCCACCCCCAACATCCGTGAAGGGAGTGAGGAGTTTCTTTGGGCATGCTGGATTTTACAGGAGATTCATAAAGGATTTCTCTAAGATTTCTAAGCCTCTTACCAATATATTGAGTAAAGATGTGGAATTTCATTTTGACACTAATTGTTTGAACGCTTTTTATAGGATAAAGGAAGCTTTGATATCTGCTCCTATTATGCAACCACCCGATTGGTCATTACCTTTTCAGTTAATGTGCGATGCTAGCGATTATGCCATTGGGGCTGTTTTGGGACAAAGGAGAGATAAGAAAGTGTATGCAATATACTATGCAAGTAGAACCTTAGATGAGGCTCAAATAAATTACTCTACTACAGAGAAAGAGTTTTTGGCAGTGGTATTCGTAGTAGATAAATTCAGGTCCTATCTTGTGGGGTCTAAGGTAATAGTATACACAGATCATGCAGCTATCAAATATCTCCTTCAGAAAAAAGAGGCCAAACCTAGGTTGATAAGGTGGGTGCTACTCCTTCAAGAGTTTGACTTAGAAATTAAAGACAAGAAAGGAGTGGAAAATGTGGTAGCAGATCATCTGTCTAGATTGAGGCAAGAACAAGAAGATAATTTGGGAAAAGAGCTCCCAATAGATTATTATTTTCCTGATGAGCAACTGTTACTAATCATGAGTGCAAAAACCCGTTGGTATGCAGATTTTGTGAACTATCTAGTGTGTGGAATCCTTCCACCTGACCTAACATGGCAGCAAAAGAAGAAATTTCTTTTTGATGTGAAGGATTACGATTGGGAAGACCCATTTTTGTTCAAGAGATGTGGAGATGGATTGATTAGAAGATGTTTAGCTGATGAGGAGATAGGGAAAGTTATTAAAGATTACCATTCTTCACTTTATGGGGGTCATATGAGTGTGACAAAGACTGTAGAAAAAGTTCTTCAAGTAGGGTTCTTTTGGCCACATATGTTTAAAGATGTGAGAAAGTTTGTAAATGCATGTGACAGGTGTCAAAGGATGGGTAATATCTCGAAGAGAGATGAAATGCCCCTCCAAAATATATTGGAAGTAGAACTATTTGATGTTTGGGGCATTGATTTCATGGGACCTTTTCCATCATCCTTTGGACACAAATACATTTTAATTGGGGTAGATTATGTGAGCAAATGGGTTGAAGCTATACCATCTCCAACTAATGATGTTAGAATTGTGATTAAATTCCTTAAAAAGTTCATTTTTACAAGATTTGAAACTCCACGTGCCATTGTAAGTGATGGAGGTTCTCATTTTTGCAACCATTAATTTGAGAGATTATTACAAAAATATGGAGCAAAGCATAAGGTTGCAACACCCTACCATCCACAAATTAGTGGTCAAGTGGAGATCTCAAATAGAGAGTTGAAAAGAATTCTTGAGAAAATAGTGAATAGTTCAAGGAAAGATTGGTCACTAAAGTTAGATGATGCTCTTTGGGCCTATAGAACAGCTTTTAAAACTCCTATTGGCACCACCCCATTTAGATTGGTTTATGGGAAAGCTTGTCATTTACCTTTGGAGTTGGAACATAGAGCATATTGGGCCATAAGGACACTAAATTTTGACTTAAAAACTGCAGGAGAAAAAAGAATGCTGCAACTAAATGAACTTGAGGAACTTAGATTGGATGCTTATGAAAATGCCAAGCTTTACAAGGAAAGAACTAAGAGATGGCATGATAAGCATATTAGGAGGAAAGAATTTCAGGAAGGGGATGTTGTTCTCTTATATAATTCTAGGTTAAGGTTATTTCCCGGAAAATTAAAGTCAAGATGGTCAGGGCCTTACACTGTTATAAAGATATACCCCTATGGAGCTGTTGAGATAGGGAATGAAACCTCAAGGACTTTCAAAGTTAATGGGCAGAGATTAAAGCATTATATTGTTGGAGAACCCACGCAAAAGGTTGTAGAGGTTTCATGGCTTGGTTGCCTAATTGGGGATATTTAGGTGATTTGGAGTGGAAGGTCAAGCTTAAGACCTTAAACAAACGCTTCTTGGGAGGCAACCCAAGCGTATCCTTTTATAGTTTATTAATCTTCTATTTCAGTTCATTTTCAGCTTTTACCCTCATTAAACTCAAAAGTGACATTTGTTTATCTTTTGCAGGTCATTCATGAAGATTGGGCAAATTAACACATGTAGTAAAAAGAAAGAATTGAAAGGGAGCAAGTATAAGCAAAATTCTGCACTTTATCCAGTACTTGTGAACAGTAACACCTTTAAACTTGTGCTAAATTGCTGATATTGCAATCTACTTGATAGCACATGTTTAATTTTGTGTTTTGTGTAAATTTTGTGAAATGCAACTTAAATGAGGATCAATTTTGATATTTAGGATTGATGTGAGCTTCATTAAAGTGCAAAAATAGTGTTTGTTAAGTTTTACCTTTTAGTGTATATATAGTTTTTATAGTCTGTTAGAATTTGCATGTTTTTGTTTGAATTGCTGCTAGTTTTTGTAGTCTGCTAATTTTTGTTACTGTTCATGCTACTATTCATGCCGCTTAAGAAGTCAACTCCTATGTCTTTTCTGCAATTTTTGAATGTATGAAATTTGTCTCAAATGCTGCTGAAAATGTGCTTTGGGTATAAGCTTAGAAATCAAACCATTTCATTGGGTTTGCAAAAAGGTAATTACAATCCATGCTTAATTTAAGTTGTTTGCCTTTCAAATCCCTTCATGGTTATGTTATGTTTGATGAGTTCTAAGAGATGATGAGCTTAAATTCCTAAATTTTATGATGTTTGTGTGTATTTGGTAATTGCTGAGGGTCATGATAGCATTCCATATCATTTAGACTATTTTTGGTAAGTAAAATCACAAATTTTTCAAAACATGCCGAAACTTGCTGATGATGTTGCTTACTAAGCTGCACCCTATCCAAATTCTGCTGAACCCTAAGCAAAATTCTGCTTAACCCCAAGCATAACTCAAATTACCAGATGTCTGCCCTACATTTTAAAATGCCCCAAAATTTCTGCCATTTTTTATGAAGCCCTCGCCCTCACCCCCGATAAACCAAAGCACTATTCCCCCCCCCCCCCCCCCCCCCCTCCACCATTTTTTCCGGCATTTTTAAGGAAGCTGAAGAGTTTATTTCTCTTCCTTAAATGGTGAGAACCAAGATGTGGTCCACCCATAAACCTAGAAAATCCAAGTGCTCTGTCAAATCGAAAATGGCTACTCCATCCTCATTTTCTGCGAACCCTAACCCCAGTCCCAGTCCTCCACTTCCTCAATCGCCACCACCGCAAACACCACCACTTCCTCAATCGTCACCACCACAAACACTACCACTACCCCAAAACCAAACACCAACCCTCATTTCGCTGACCCCCCTCTCACCACAAAATGAGCTGCAAAATGAAACACCCATTTTCGAAACTCAGTTTCAAGAACCAATGTCTGAACCCGCACCAACTCAAACCAAATCTAAAGGTAAAACCAAAATGGCTACGGGTAGACCCAAGAAAACCACTGTCAAAAAATGAAAAGGAAACCCCTCTGTTCCTTTGGACTTAAACTCTCCACCTCAACTTCCCTCTGAACCAGTCAGTAAAAGAACTAGGTCCTCATTGCAAATTTCATCACCAGCAGTTCAAATCCCTGTATCTCAGTCATCCTTAAACTCTCCCCAGCCTGCCACTACTCCAGCAGCACCTGCATCATCTGCGAATGATATAGAGGAGGTACTTTCTCCATTACATTGGGCTTTTAAAGATATGGATATGAAAAATTCTTATGAAAGTTTAGCTTCTAAACCTATTTTGGCAAACAGATATATGGATGAGCATATTTTAAAAGAGTTAGGCATTTATGACTCTGTATTTGCTTACTTAGATGTTGTCAACTGGACTAAGTTTGCTAGGATTAGGGAACCAGTGTACAAGGATTTGACCTTGGAATTTTTGAGTTCCTTAAGGCTGAGTTTCAAACCAACAGTACCTGAGCATAAGGATGTGATCTGTTTTCGATGTGCTGGCATTGATAGGGAGTTAGACATGGATTCTATGAATGAAATTTTTGGTTTTCAGGGTTCGGGCTATAAAAGTATTGAGTGGCAACAAACCATTTATGACCCTGTTCAGTTCTGGAAAGAAATTGCACCTTATGGGGGTTATTACCGACAGAGGACAGCAAAAGCCTCTAGGATAGTCGATCATGTGTTGAAATACCTCCATAGATTTATCTCTTACACTGTTTTAGGAAGGGGACACAGAATGTGACATTGTGGGTGCTGGAGACTTATTTTTCTTGTGGTGCATCAAGGAGAGAAAACAAGTTAGCACAGCCCATTTCTTAGCTACTCATTGGCACCAAACTGTCACAAGGCATACCAAAGGTAGCATAGTTTTTGGAGGCTATATAACTGCCATAGCCAATTCATTTAGCTTTGATGCTAGTTTATATAAGCTACAGCCAGTGTCTGATGAATCATTTATAGACAGCACAATGTTGCTACTCATGGATCTTTGTGAGAAAGTAGGACATACTTATGTTTTGTTACAACAGCATGCTGATGCCAGAGGTTCTGCAGAACCAAATACCTTTGCACCAGCAGAACCCCAAACAACCACTGCCCCGCAGTTTTCAGCAGATATTTTGTCCCTCCTAAGATCCTTGGAATCCAAAGTAGCTAGCTTCACTGTCCAACCATCTGTTCCCTCACTTGACACCATAGATATCCTTGCAACCTTGAAGAGCTTAGAAGTTAAAATTGATACCATGGGTTAGCAGTAGGTCAACCAAAAGAAGAAGCTAGAAAAGAAACTTAAAAAGAGATTTTCATCTCTTAAAAAGAAGCAAAAGCAGCAACAACTTCAAATGTTGGAGCTCTATAACAAATTAGCCCAATCTTATAACAATTTATATCATTGGGGCCAAGACATGCTTCAGGAAATGAAAGACCTCACAGAAAATTTGGAACTGCTTCTAAAGCTTCATATCACAATGAACCTACTGCAGAACCTGGAGCAGACCCTAATACAGCAACAAAGCCTTGACAGCAAAGCTTGAACAGTAGTAGTAGTTTAGTACTAGTTTTAGTTCTTCAATTCAGTTTTAATTTCTGTTTTAAGTTTATTTTGTAATCTGTTCATTTTAATCTTTAAACTTTAGTAATAGTTATAATACTTTGGTAATTAGTTTTTATGATTATATTTGCATTCATTTCCTTCAGTTTAGTTTATTTTATTCTATCTTCTAATATGGATATAGTTATTCTATGAATGTTTTTTTCGTTTAATTCTTGATTTAACTGTTAGATCTTATTTCATTACAACTTTTCATCTTCTTGCACATTATTTTTGTACTTTATCTTTTATTCAGTCCTAATTTTGTTGATGTTGATGAGTTGCACAATTTCCTTTGAGCTGCATATGTTTAACATCATTTTGAGGTAACAGCTTACTCTTTTACTATTTATGCTTATGGTATGTTGCCAATGCTTATGCCAATGTTTATGCTTTTGCTTACCCTACGCAACAAGTCAAGCAATATCTTAAGCAGTGTAAATTCATACATTTGGGCTACCTTTTCACATTTTTCTCTCTAAAGCTTCATTGTTAATATCATTTTGAGCTAATTTTGGAATTCTTGAGCTTATATTGATTTAATCCCCAATTGTATATATTTCATTAATTGATTAGTTCACACAATTTTGCCCATCTTTGCATTCATTTTAGACATTGAGGACAATGTTTCATTTGAGTTTGGGGGTGAGGGCAAAATTTTTGCAAAATTTTTAAAATTTTCTTTAAAATTTTCATTTATTCATTTATTGCATTTCATTCATCCATATATAGATAATCCATACACTTATACATATACAACACACATGTCTATACTTATATACATACCTTCGCATATAGTTTTCATATAGATTACACTTAATTTTAATTTGATTTATGCATTCATTTTAGGATCATGCATATCATAAAAATAAATTTTTACCTTGTCCTTAGAGGATTGAGAGTTGCTTTGAAGAGCAATTAAGCTTACTTTTAGAAGGGTTTGATGGATTGAAAGTTCTAGATAGGTGCAAAGTTATTAGATCCTTGCCTTAGTTTATATCTTCTTAGCCAAGGGCCACCCAATCAATTGCATTGACTTTGAGTGCCTAGAGAAAACTCTAGGGTGAGAAGTAGCTAATTGATGTCTCACCAATCCTAGAACAATCTTTCTAAACCTTTCAAGGCGAAATCATAGCATACACTTGAAAAAGAAATGATCTAGGCATTCTTTGAATTTTAAACCCATATTTTAGCCTTAGCCAACCTCACTTTAAAATTTCCCTTTGGAACCAATTTGAGCCTACATTTATCTCTCTTATTCCTTTGGAACCCACATCAATGCCTAGCCATAAACCCAAACACTTACCTACCCTCCATGAGAATAATTCTTTGAGTGATAGATACACATAAAAAAAAAAGAAAAAAAATATATAACAATTAGTTGGGAGAAGTGACTAAAATAAAAAGGCTAGCAAATTCAATTATGGTATGTAAAGTAATTCACCACCCAAGTACACAAAGAAATGAGTTTGGGGGTGAATTGAAAGGGACAATTATAATTCAAAGTCAATGTTATTTATGTAGTCCCTCTAAAAGCTTCAAAATTATATGCTAGCATTGGTGAATAGTTGTAAAGCTCCTTGCCCCACTTGATTCAAAAAAAAAAAGAAATATTTTGTGTGTCTTGATCTTTTAATAATTTGATTATTCTCATATTTTGTTACCTTTATCATTTCCTTGTTAGCCACATTATCACCCCCTTGGCCCCATTACAACCGTTGAAAGTCCTTTTGATCTTTTGATGGTGTTTTGGTATATTAGTGGAGATTGGAATAGGAGAATTGCCTATGGGATTGTGATATCATTAATCCATTCATTTACTTCCATCATTATTTGAGACACTTTAGTTTGTGGATTACCCTATAGTCTATTTAGGCATGATTATTCTTTGTGATTGATTGGTTTAGGCTTGATGATATGGATAATTGACCCAAGGCTAAGCGGTGATAACTTTGCTGAGGATTAAACTCTTTGTATCTTGAAAGTGGGTATATGGTTTATTGGTGGCTAAAGGTAAGCTTGAGAGTTTGGATAAGTAATTTTCATAAATTTAAGGTAAGGTATCCCAAATTGCATTAATTATTTTAATTTACTTGAGGACAAGCAAAGGTTTGTGTCTGGGGGAATTTGTTACACTCATTTCATATAGGCATTTTAGGGTAGTTTTGCATCCATTTTGCCCTTATATTTTAGTATATTTTATGTTTTTAGCTTTATTTTAGCTTATTTGTTAACTTTAGATACTTTATATTTGATTTTTGTAATTTTGTTGTTTTTGATAGGATTTTGTGGCAAATCGAAGATCAATGAGTGCATTAGGAAGTGATTTGAAGAAATTTGGAATTCTTTAAGCATGGAGGAAAGTTGAAGAAATCAAGCTTTGAAAGAGCAAGTTAGTCGAAATTTGCTTAAGACTTTGCTTATAATGTTGTTTAGGGTATGTCATATAAGCTTAACCTTAAGCCTGTTCAAGCTGAAAGTCAAGCACGGCTTAAATCCTACACATTAAAGCTTTTACTCCACAACCTACCGAGAATTGCTTAAGATCCTGCTTAGGGTAAAGCGGCAGTGCTTAAGGTGCAGCACATATCAAGCTGTAAGTCAAGCATGAGCAGAAAGAAAACCCATTTTATTCGATCACAAAATTTCTTGAGGGTCCGCAACCTTAAGCGACATGCGACACGTGCTGAAATTTCTTGAGAAGTCGCTTAGGGTTAAGCCGCACCCTAATCGCGGTACTAACGTGAATAATCACTGCGACTTGGATAATTTTATACCTCATTTCCTATCC
The DNA here is from genome assembly GCF_030052815.1 of Hevea brasiliensis. NCBI lineage: Eukaryota > Viridiplantae > Streptophyta > Magnoliopsida > Malpighiales > Euphorbiaceae > Hevea > Hevea brasiliensis. Next base: position 88,308,607 of record NC_079502.1, read on the forward strand.
ACTCCTTGGCTCTTATTTACTTTTAGGGTAACTTTTTGGGATGATATAAATTCATCATTTCCTAGTTTTTGCCACAAGAGGAAAGAAAGGAGAAACAAAAAAGAAAAGAAAATATAATAGAGAGAGAGGGAGACGCCAATTCTTTGGGGAAGGTGCTGCTGCAACCATTTTTGGAGCTCCAGAAACCAGAGTTTTGGGTTCCTCTACCTGGGTTTTTCTATTTTAGTCCTCTTATCATGCTTTTCTTTACTTTTCCATCAATCTTTCTTGTAAATATCATCATGAGTGAGTAAACGCTTTAGATTTCAGAGTTGGGAAATATGTTTTAGATTAATTTGTGGATTTAGATTGGGTATTTCCTTATTTTACATAAATACGAGTTTTGATTCCTCCTTGTGTGCTTGATTTACTTACCTAATGTTGGTACCCATTGGATATTGTGTTAATCTTTGATTGAAGGACCGAAAGGTGAAAGTCATTGATAGATAATCAAGGATTGGAAAATCACCTAGATTTAGAAATAAACTAGGATTTTAAGAGGAATTAATGATTGGTTACTAAACTTAATGGGTTTTAAAGTAATCAAATAACATACGAAAGTAGGTTTGGTTATTTTAGAACACACTTTGGTTTGCTTGAAAAAAATATCAAAGGAATTTAGAATTAATCACCCTCAAACTCTATTTTTCCCTTAAAATTGGAATACCCAAGACAAATCCCAATTAATTTATGCATAAACCCCCAACTCTGGAATCACTTTTAACATAATTAGACTTTGATTTGAATTATCCATTGTTAATTTAGTTTAATTGAAAACTAGATCTAGAATTTATTTGTTTGCTCTTTACCCATTCCAATTTGATTAATCAATTTACCTTGCTCATTCACATTTACCATTTATTCATTAATCATTAGCCCAAATAATCGCTTCATTCATAGTTTGGTACTCAAACGGCAAATCCTCGTGAGAACGATACTTTATTCATCACTTTATTACTTAAGACGACCAGCATACTTGCGGATTCGCACCATCAAAAAGTTGGATGCACGGGTTTATACTGGCTAGACAGCCATATGATTATCTAGTATACGTCTGTCAGGCACGAGGCCAGCTGTCGGGCATGAGACCCGCTGTCAAGCTTGTAAAGCCAGAAATAAAGTAGGCACAATGGCCAGTAAGTAGGCATATAGCCTGTAGAACAATCATACCAGACATATATTGTCTGTTCATGATTTTCTCGGTAGGCAGTACTGCTATTTGTAGTCCCTAATTGGTATACCAATTTATCCAAACTAAATAAATAAGTCTAGGTATACTATGGGCAATTAAACATTTTTAATTATTTTAGCACTATTCACTGCTACTATTTTTTGGTACTGTTCATTGGTACTATTAATTTCATATTAATAGGACATTAGTCCCAATTTACATATTCATATCATTTTTAATATTTAATTATTCTTATGAGTATTTTAATTATCATATGTAGCATTTTTCCCCTGAACCTTTCTTTAGGTTTATGTTGATGTGTTATCTTTATCTAGGAATTTGACTAAGTTAGGATGTCTATTTAGTCACACTTCCTTCATAACAATTGCTCCTCTATGTTTAAACTTGAATTTTAGTTTTTGAATCACTGAATTTGGGGTTATAGAACTCAAGTTATGGTCAAAATACCATAACTGGTCCCTTTGCCTCAAAGCTGTCCAGAATTTACAATTCCTGGTCAATAAACTTTGATCAATCATTTGATCATTTTATGGTCATTTTTAGACTTAAGTTCCTCCACAAGATATGTTCCTCTATATCTTAGGGACTCCCAGGTATAATTTCATAATTTTCAGGTTGGTATAGTAAGTTATAGTCAATATATTAACCTAGACTCTCAATCCTATAAAGGCAATAACCAAACTTCAGGACAGTATGTTTGACCCTCTTTTTAGGGTCTTTACACTTAGAATTTGGCAAAGGTGTCTAAATTAATGTTGTAGCCCTAAGTATCATGTTTCCATATCATATTGGCACATCTCAAATGGAATTTCCTAGTGGGAGTTATGCCCAAATGAACACACGGGTATCAAATGGCATTCTGGGTTCAACTTAACATTTCCCAGATTTCAATTCCTAATTTTGGCTAATATTTTCCTTAGGATGCAATGGTTTCTAGAGCTTGGTCAAAACATAAAAATTGTTGCAGCTTTGGAGACCAAGTTATGGCATTTTTGCCAAAATTGGTCAAGCATACCAAAGGAACAGTATCTTGGACAATTTCTGGGTTGGCAATTTTAGTGACTCAACTTGCACTAATAATTTGATTTGGTTAAAAGCAAAACTGGGTCAAGTGGTCTTCATGAAAAGTGTAGCCCTATGTATAAGCTTTCCATTGATGAAATTTTAGGTCATTTGGACCAGTATAGAGAGAGTTATGACCAAATGAACACGTACTGTTCATTTGGTCATTTTCTGGGTTGGCAGTTTTAGTGACTGAATATGTGCTAACAATTTGATTTGGTTAAAAGCAAAACTGGGTCAATTGGTCCTCACTAAAAGTTTAGCCCTATGTCTAAGCTTTCCATTGATGAAATTTTAGGTCATTTGGTCCAGTATAGAGAGAGTTATGACCAAATGAACATGTACTGTTCATTTGGTCATTTTCTGGGTTGGCAGTTTTAGTGACTCAACTTGTACTAACAATTTGATTGGTTAAAAGCAAAACTGGGTCAAGTGGTCCTCATAAAAAGTGTAGCCCTATGTCTAAGCTTTCTATTGATGAAATTTTAGGTCATTTGGATCAGTATAGAGAGAGTTATGACCAAATGAACACCTACTGTTCATTTGGTCATTTTCTGGGTTTGGTGCAGGGTAATCCAGATTTGGGTAGTATTTAGGTCAAGTTTTGGACAGAATTTGGACATAGTTTCTTCATGGAAATTGGGCTATGTTGAGTCTAATTTCACCTCCAATTGGCCTCATGCCAACTGGAGTCACACATTTTTAGTTATGGGTTAATAAACCCACTGGACTCATTGAGTCCAAACCTGCAGAAAATTAAACACTCCCAATATCTCAATTCCTCTAACTTCCTTACTTCAATTTGCATGCAATACACTTCTATAAGCAACAATCTCAACTCAATAGGTCAATTTCAACATTTTACAAAAAGTCCTCAATATTTACATAAACCCTGGTTTTCAAAGTTTTAAATTTACACAAACACTACACAATCAAACTCCCAACCATTTCAACTCATCACACATTCTCATGGAACCATTTTTCATCACTTAAAAGCAACAAACCTCAAGTTCCATGGCTGCCAAAAATTCAAGGGTTCGTTTCTCAAGATTTTCTTTTTATTTCCATGGTATTTATACTTGGCTAAACATGCTTGTCATGTTTAATAAAAAGAAGAAGAGGGATTAGTGCACTAACCTTACTTGAGCTTCCCTAACTTCAAATTTCTTACTTCCAATGGGTGTCTATAGCTTCCTTAGGGTGTGGGGAGTATTTTTTGTGAAGTGGGCTATGGGTTTGGTGTGTAGAAGCTTGGGAAATCAAGCTTGGAAGCTTGACAACAATGGAGAAAATAAGGGAAAGAGAGAGAGAAGAAATGGAGGAAGAAGATGGAAGTGGGTGGGAGTTTGTCCTCTAGTGCCTATTTATAATTTTTTTTGAATTTTTCTAAGCTTTTTCTTTTCTTTTCTTTTCTTTTCTTCTCCTTTCTTTTCTTTTCTTTTCCTTTCTCTTCCCATTTTCCTAATCTATTTCATAAATTTTAATTAATGTTAATTATTTTATTCTCTAATTTTTTTTTTATTTTGATATTTAGGTCAAAATTCACCTTTGGGGGTGAAATGACCCAAATGCCCTTAGTAGTGCATATTGGGTTATTTTTATTATTTTTGTATCAATTTATAAATTCTCTAAACTTTAATTTATTTTTTTCTCTTCATTTTTCAACATTTATTTCTTCAATTTATGCTTCCTCACTATAGTCTAGGTGTAGTTCCAGACATTTTAACTATCCGAACAGACATTAGTCGTCAGAATAGTAAAAATGTATAGACTACCTTTGGTGAGGGCATTACAATTCTTCCCCTCTAAATAAAATTTTGTCCTCGAAATTTACACAGTGTAAATAATCGAGGGACCGCTATCTCCTTGTCTTTTCGCCTTTTTGTGTTATAATACTTTACTTTTTCTTTAGTCTTTCTTATTAATCCTAGTTCTACAATCTTATCCTTATCTCGATTTACTATTGGAAATACGTAGCTCTACACAATAGTCCCAAGTCGGTACTGTAATCTGCAGCTTACGGCACAAATATTAAGAGCATTGCATAGTCACCACGGTATATGATGCATACATTTTGCATAATCATTTAGGTTTAATTTCATAGCCATTTTATTTAATTATTAGTCTCTTTTAGCTAATTTCATTAGTTATTTAGTTAGTTTTTCATAATTTCCAATTTTGGATTAATTTGTAATTTTTACTTTGTTTTGTAGGAAAAATGGTGTTTTTGAAGGACTAAAAAAGAAATTTTACTTTTGAGGAATGATTTCTGTAGCCAAAGATGTCAAAAACAAGTTTCAAAGTTGAAGTATGCATTGGCCAAATTGCGCATAACTTGCCGCATAAGTTATGCAGATCTGAATAAGGAGAAGAAACACTGTTCTAATACCTGCCGAATTGTGCATAAGTTGCCGCATAACTTATGCAGCCTCACAGAATTGTGCATAACCTATGCGCTTGGTCATGCAGTTTCGCATAAGTGAGCCAGAAACCAGCCGAAAACTGCATAAGGGACTGCATGACTTATGCAGTCCACTTATGCAGTCCCACAAAGATTTCATTAATGAGCTGGCAGAAGATTCCCTCAGAAAATCTCACCTCAAACACACCATTTTAGGGCTCCATGTCAGAAAAAGTTATAAATAGCCCCATATCCCATTTTAGAAGGGGGGAGGGGGGGGGGGGGGGGGGAAGAAGAAAGGGGAAAGAAGAGAGCAGCAGCTGAAGGGTCACAAACACCTCCCACACCATTTCTAATCAGATTTGGAGATTTCTTTCTTTTCTTACATTTTTCCTACCTTTCTAGTATTGAGTTTCTTAGTTCTTAGCTTAGATTAAAGTTTTATTTCCATATAAACTCAGAATATCTTGTAAATATTATGGATAGTGAGTAGTTTTACTTTGATTCTGGAGTAAGGGATGTAATATTTGAGATATTTTGTGGATTTTGATTGGGTAATCCATATTTTGTAGTCTTAATGAGTTTTATTCATTTATTGTGTGCTTAATGACATGCTTAATGTAGGATCCCATTAAGTGATGTTCTTAATCCATGGTTGAGGCACCGAAAGGAGAAGGCCTTGTGATAGATAATCAAGAAATTGAACTTAATTAACTTAGATCTAGAAATAGACTAAGGATTAAAAGGATTCACATATTAATTAAAGAACCTAATGGGTCTTAATTAACTCTAACTCCACGAAAGTAGGATTAGATTGATTAAGGCACTCTTTGTCTCACTCAAAAGGGTATTCAAAGGATTTAAGAATTAATCTCCTTAAAACCCGTAAGTTCCACAAGATTGGATAACCAATTTAAAAATCCCAAAATAGCTTGAATATGAACTCCCGAACTCTGGAATCGCCTTTTTATCATTGTTAATTTCTAATTGAATTTAATTACTTGCCATTTTAAATCTTGCCATATTTGAATTTGCTTATTTTAATTTGATGCAAATTTAGGTAAATCATTACATAGTTGAATAGAGAATTAATTTTGCACATATAGATTTCATACTCAAATACCCATCAATTTATTACTTTAATTTCAAAAATAGTTCAATTTAGTCAACTTTTTATATCAAAAATTCAATTATTAACACAACTCCTCGTGGGAACGATATCTTTTCTATATTACTTGTACGACCCGTGCACTTGCGGTTGGGCCACATCAAGTTTTTGGCGCCGTTGCCGGGGAGTTGTTTTTTTAAGATTGAATTCTTGATTATTTTAGTTGTTTATAATTTTATCTTTTTTATCTTTTCATTTTGTGTTTGTTTGTTCTTTTTCAGGTACTCTTAATCTTTTATGAGAAGAGATAGAAGCACAAGTGACACATCCTTATTGTTTAATCCTGAAATTGAGAAATTTTGTAAAGCCAACAAGAAAGAAACCAGAAAATGGAAAGAAGCATTGAGAGAAACTGAAATTGAAGTAGACATGGCTGATGAAAGAATTAGAATTGGTGGTAATGCTGGAAATGGTCAAAACAATGAAAATGCAGCCCAAGGTGAAGAAGTTGTAAATGCTAATGTGCCTAGGGGAAGTATGATGGATCATGCTTTTCCTCGTTTTGATGACTTGAGAGAAAGCATAGCAAGACCAAGAATTGATGCAAATAGTTACAAGATGGATTTTGGAGTTCTTCAAATGATTCAAAACTTCCAATTCAGGGGACATCGTTCTGAAAATCCACACACACATCTAAAGAAGTTTGCTATGATTTGTGATATGCAAAAACAACTTGGAGTATCTGATGATGCAGCAAGATTGAAGCTATTCCCATTCTCTTTGAAAGATAGAGCATTGGATTGGCTTGATTCTTTACCTCACAACTCCATTATAAATTGGGAGCAACTCACTGATGCATTTCTTGCCCAATACTTTCCACCTGGAAAAACTCAAGAACTGAGGAATCAAATGACAACTTTCAGACCAAGAGAAGATGAAACTCTCTATGAATCATGGATGAGATGGAAGGGATTAGAGAGACAATGCTCACATCATGCCATTCCAAAATGGATGATAAACCAGAATTTTTACACAAATGTCACTCCTGCAATTAGAGGGATTATTGATGCTCAAACAGGAGGAGAATTTATTATGAAACATGAAGATGGAGCTTATGAGCTATTGGAGAAAATTGCAAAGAATACTCATCTTTGGAGTAGTCCAAGAGGACCAGCTCCAACTCAAAAGAGGCAAGCTGCTGGAATGTATGACCTTGATCCATTCAACATGATTAATGCAAAGTTTGATGCACTTACAAATGTTTTGGCTAAGAAGATGGAAGATTTAAGTATGTTGGTTAGTTCATCATCATCATCTGGAAGTTCACAACAAGTTGCTTATGTAGAGGGAACTACCAGCTGTGGAGTAGACTATGGAGAGCAAGCTGCATATGTTGGTAATTATGGAAACAAACAAATGGGGAATCCTTACTCTCAAACTTATAATCCAACTTGGAGGAATCATCCCAACTTTTCATGGGGCAATCAGCAAAGTCAAGTTCCAAATCAGAATTTTCAACCACAACAGCAACAAGGAATTCCATATCAGCAAAATAGGCAACCATTGCCTAATTTTCAGCAGAGAAATATGAATCCTCCACCAAAGCAGCAAGAACAAAGTTCCACTACAGAAGCTTTATTACAATAGATTCTTGCTAACCAAACTAAGCATGATGAAGATATGAGAGAGATGAAAGCAAGGCTGGAACAGATGCAAACACATAACAGAATGCTGGAAAATCAGATTGCACAACAAACATCTTCCTCAGGTACCAAGTCTTTTGGAAAACTTCCAAGTCAACCGGAAAACCCAAGAGAGCAGTGTCATGCCATTACACTGAGAAGTGGTAAAATAGTGCATAATGAAAAGAGTGAAAAAAGTGAGAAGAGAGAAAATGAGGAAGATGTTGATGAAAATGAAAAACAAGAGAGTGAAAAGAAAGAGAGTGCAAGAAAAGAGAAAGAAGAGAAATACATACCTCTAGAGCCTTACAAGCCAGCTTCCCTTTCCACAGAGATTTCAAAAAGCCAAGCTTGATAAGCAATTTGGGAAGTTCTTAGAGGTTTTGAAGAAGCTATATATAAATGTGCCTTTTATTGATGCTCTTTCCCAAATGCCTTCTTATGCTAAGTTTCTAAAAGAAATTCTCTCAAATAAGAGGAGACTTCAAGATTATGAGACTGTAGCCTTAACTGAGGAATGCAGTGCTATCCTCCAAAGGAAACTTCCTCCAAAGGAAACTTCCTCCAAAGCTCAAGGATCCAAGGAGTTTTTCAATTCCATGCCACATTGGGGAATCATGTTCTATAAAAGCTTTATGTGATTTAGGGGCTAGTGTAAGCCTTATGCCCCTCTCCATCTATGAGAAGCTCAACATGGGAGATCTTAAGCCAACCCACATTTCTCTTCAGTTAGCTGATAGATCAATTAAATATCCTGAAGGGATTTTAGAGAATGTGCCTCTGAAGGTTGGGAAATTCTATAGACCTGTTGACTTTGTCATCTTGGACATGGAAGAGGATTCTAATATCCCAATCATTTTGGGGAGGCCTTTCCTAGCTACAGCTGGTGCTTTGGTTGACGTGAAAGGTGAAAAGCTTACTCTCAGAGTCGGAGAGGATCATTTAGTCTCCAACTTTGGCAATGATAAGAAGAAGGAACATGAAGATGTAGACTCTTGTTTGAGAATTGATATAGTTGATGAGTTAGTAAAAGAGCACTTTAGAAAGAGCTATCCGAAGGCTTCTCTTGAAAGTTGTTTTATCCATGAAGGGAGTATCAATGATGAAAATCCAAAAGAGGCTGCATTTGCACAACATTTGAATAGTAATCCACCTTGTCCTATGGCACCAATCTTTCAAGTTGAGCAAGTGGAGAAAAGTGAAGTAAAGCAACCATCTCTCAAAGAAAAAGATGCACCAAAGGTTATCAAGAAAGAAATGGTCGGATTTTTAGACAAAGCAACAAGGATCTTCTCATGTGATGGAAAGAAAATGAAATATAGATTCATTGAAGAACCTATTGGAAATAGAGGCAATAAATTCCAATTTCAGCCACCATGAAACATGAAAAGAGTCCAGCTAAGGACTATAAATTAGCCCTCTTGGGAGGCATCCCAAGTTCTTTTATCTTGCTTTTGTTGAGTTACTTTTATTTACATTGCTTTTGTTTTTATCTTAAATCTCCCCAAATTCAATTTTTGACACTGTTGAATCTTGTCCCTTGTAGATGTATTTCTATGGAGGAAGGTTGGTGAACTGCTGAGGAGTAACTCTTAATCTGATATTTTGTCCTTCAACTCTCCCAAAATTGATTGATTTTTACTGCATAACCTGTGCAGGTTTGCTACCTGGTTTATGCAGAGGGAAAAAAATGAAATTTGCAGCAAAGAAGGGTCTGCAGCACATGGCTTATGTTTCTTTGTGAGGTTGGGTGTGTAACTTTTAAGTATTTGTGCTTATAATGTTAATATGATGGTAAGTGGGTCATTTTTGTAGTTTTGAGCTTATTTGGGTTGTGAGATTCAAGGTGGACATACTGCATTTTCTTGGCATAACTTGGAGAGTCCATTCTCATTTGTGGATAGATGCAACTTTATGCAGATTTTATTGAGTTTTAATGTGCTAAATGTTGATTTGCAGAATTTGAATTGAAATGGCATGATTCACAAATGCCTCTTATGCAGGATTCACTTCTACAAGCTTGTGTGATGCAATTTTGATGGATTTTGTATATATTGATGTATTTTTTGTGACAATTTCTCATGATTTATGCTTCATAGAATTATATTTCTTCATTCTAGGGTATTTTTCGCACTTGCAAATCATTTTCAATTGTAATCTCAATCTTGTTGAATTGTGCATAAGTAATTGTATAGCTTATGCAATCCTGCATAACCACAATTCTTGCCATTTTCATCTCTGTTGCAAACTGCATAAGGATGTGCATAGCTTATGCAATTTTGCATAGCCACATTTTTGTCAAATTTCATATCTGCCGAAACTTGCATAAGTGTGTGCATGACTTATGCACTTTTGCATGACTTCAAATCCTGCATTTTCTCTTTCTGCCGAAATCTGCATAAGGGAGTGCATGGCTTATGCACTTCTGCATGACCACACTTTCTGCTTTCCAAAACCTGCCGAGACTTGTATAAGGAGAGTGCATAAGTTATGCACTTCTGCATAACCACAATTTCTCTGAATTCCAAAACCTGTCGAGACTTGCATAAGGGAGCGCATAGCTTATGCACTTCCGCATGACCAATTTTTCTGAATTCCAAAACTTGCCAAGATTTGCATAAGGAGAGTGCATAGCTTATGAACTTCCGCATAACCAATTTCTCTGAATTCCAAAACTTGCCGAGACTTGCATAAGTCAGCGCATAAGCTATGCACTCTTACATAATCAATTTTTCACACTCTTATCTTCTACCGAAACCTGCATAAGAGAGTGCATAAGTTATGCACACCCATTCTCCCCTTATGTAGTTTTACACATGTCCTGTTTAAATCAAAAATTTTTTTGGCACCCACTTTCCCACCTCCACTTCCCGACGTTCCTGTTCACGCCTTTCCCCCCACGACCATTTTTCTCGGCACCATCCTTCCTCTCCACTACTCTTTCCGCCGCCTTTGCCCTAACTTCCCTCTGCATCTTTTACTTTCTCCATCACCTCCTTCATTCTCACCATCGACAACCCCATGGAATCGCCTCCTCATTCCCCTCAAACCTCCCCTCTCCAAGTCTCGCCCTTGGCAATGCGGCCTCCCAACCCTGATTCCCCTCCATAAGAAACCCCTCCACCACCTCCCACAGCCACTTATAAGAGAAAAATCAGGTCGAAATCCACCCGACCCATGGCTTTTGCACCTCCTCTCACAAAACGTAAAGAACCACCCACCACTCCACTATTAGAGCCTCCACCCAAAAACCCCAAAACTTCAACCTCCACATGACATGAGGTTGGCGTTTCTACCTCTACCCCACAGAACAAATCACCCTCTTCCAGCAAAAAGCAAATGTCAGCAGCATCACAGGTATCAAAAACTACCTTGGACCCTTCCTGATGCAGCTCACAAGGCAGCCTTTAAGAGACTTAAGGAAAGGAGGGTGCAACCCACAAGGTACATTTCTGCGGATGCCCTCCAATCAGTTGGTTTATTTGACAATGTTGTTGCTTACCTTGATGGCTTAGGTTGGATGGAATTTGTGCATAAGCAAGAAATAGTTTATCCAGCTCTAGTTTTGGAATTTATTTCCTCATTTTTTGCTACCTTGAAATTGCATGAGATAGATTACAAGCCAACTATGAAATTTAGATGTTTGGGGCAAAATAGAAAGCTATCATTAGACCAATTTCATAGCATTTTTGGGTTTGCAATTGATGGACTATTTAGGGTACCATATACGGGGGTAGAGGTAGAAAACAAAGGTGTTTGGAATGCTTCTCAGTTTTGGAGGATTATCACAAACCAACCTCAGACTTTTTCTGCTGGCAGATCCAAAACCTCTCAAATACTAGACCCTGCACTTAGATTTATCCATAGGCTTATTGCTAGCACTATCTTGGGCGAGAGGACTAGTTACAGTCTTGTTGGAAAATCTGAATTGTTCATGCTATGGTGTGCTTTTCACAAAGTCAAAGTTTCTCCTGGTTATTTCTTTTGTGAGCATGTATTACATATTGCTACCAAATCCATAGGTGACATAGTCATGGGTGGGCTCATAACCGTTATAGCCAAGCATTTTGGTTTTAATCCAGAAGAGCATCCTCTACCAGCACTTTCAGACACTCTATATTTTGATGCTACACACCTATCCAAAACTGGATTCAGTTTGCCACCTTCTGACACTGCACAACCAGGACAGACCTTTGCACAACCGGGGGCACAATCATCCCACTGTCCAACAGCATTCTCACGAGCCTACACCACCCCTCGATGCGCACGGGACATCCCGGCCAGATTACGCACGACCTACGCCTTCTGCAGCTAGACCCTCTTCATCCACAGCACCTCCTCCCTTCAACACTAAAGCCTTCTTCACCTATCTTGAAAGGCTTAGTGATGATATATACTTTGTGGATAGAAAGCTTGAATCTGGTCTTGATACCCTCAAGGATCGTCATGATCAACTTTTTGATTTTGTTATGGAAACCAGAGATAAGCAGAAAGAATTAAAGGAGATGATGAAGCAGCTCATGATTTTTCTGGGAATGCCACCTCCAACTCCATCACCTCCTCCAAAACCATCACTTCGACAGCAAACAGCTCCAACCAGTCCTTTAGCAGCATCTTTGGACAAGGGCAAAACAATAGAATTAGATTAGTTTCTATTTTACTTTTGTTCAAACTTGTAGGAGTTTTTCTTTGTAGATATGTTGAAACAATTTTAGTTTGTTTTGAATTCTGTTTTTCTTGAAGTTCTATTGGATGGCTATTACATTAGTTTTTCATTGATTTTCATTGCCTTTACTGCCCTTTTGTGCATACTTGTCCATACTCTATATATATTTGCATGCTTCTACTGGTGTTTGCACATTTTTCCTTGCTCATCATCATGCAACAGCTTTTGAATATCTTGCCTGTTTGTGAATCCCTTCAGAAATATTTTGCATAGCACATGCGATCCTTTATGCCACTCATGCAGTAATGCACAGGCTGTAATCCCATTATGCAAATGTTTTGCATAGCCTGTCACGATCCTTATTGCCACTCATGCGGGACCGCCTTATGCACCCTCCTTATGCACTGCAGATGACACTTTATTCGCATAACACATGCGACTTCTTATGCATCCCCATTATCTCTTGAATTCTCATCTGCTCTATACCAGGTAACTCTTTCTTTTTGCTCTTAAATTTCACAATTCCTGGTAACTACTCTTTACTTTGAGTTTTGATAATGCACTGCTTGAGACATTGAGGACAATGTCCAATTTTGAGTTTGGGGGTGCACATTTTGATTTTTGCTACATTTTTCACATTTTGAGTATAGGAACATCTCACCCCATTCCATTTACATATACTGTAAATATTTTACATATACATCCATACATACACATTATACATCACTTAGAAATTGTACACATTGCACACAAATAGACAAATAGATTTCCTCCATTTAGTTAATGCATTGTTCATTTTTAGGAATCATGCACCATGCATTAAAATCTTTTGCCAAATCCCCTGAGTATTGAAAATATGCCTATGAGAGTGATTTGACTTACCTTTAGTTGGGTTTGTGGATTGAAAGTTTCCTAAGAGGTGCAAAGTTTTGAAGTGTCTATCCCTTGCCTATATCTTCTTAGCCAAAAAGCCACCCAACTAGTCCTTTAGAGATTGGAATGTTTAGAGGGAGTTATTGGATATAAGGTAGTCAAATGATGTCTCACCAATCCTAGAACAAATTTTCTAAACCTTTCAAGGCGAAATACCAGCTTGTACTTGAAAAGAGAGATGATTAGGCATTCTTTGATTTAAACCTTCTCATTTTAAACCTGTGGCCCTTTTCCTAATTAAAATTGACCCTTGCAAACCCCTTTAAGCCTTTTTATTCCTAATTTTTCTTAAAACCCTTATTGCTACCTAGCCAATGAACCAAACACTCCAACCCTTTTCATGAGAATAATTATTTATAATATTAGGTACATAAAAAAAAAAGAAAAGAAAAGAAAAAATATATACAATAAAAGGGAGAAGAAATGCTTGTCATCTTGTAAAAGTGCTAGTATATGTGCTTTTCGCTATTGTCATTCAAAATGAAAGAAATCCACCCAAAGTATTAAAAGAAATGAGTTTGGGGGTGGCAATTTTAGGGACAATCATCAAAAGAAAATGCAAGATACAAGTTTAAAGTATCAGAGTGTCCCTCCATTTTTTTTTATGTGTTTTGTAAAATATGCTAGCACTTGACAATCCTCATTATGTATTTCTCTCCCCCATATAAATATAAAAAAATATATATATAATAAAATAAGAAGTGTACCTTATGTTATCAAGTTTGAAAATATTCTCATGCTTTGAATCCTTTTTACCCATCTTTCTTCTTAGCCTCATTTTGAACCCCATGGCCCCATTACATCCCTAAAAAGACCTTTGATCTCTTGATAGTATTTGCTACATTAGTGGAGATAGGAGTAGGGAATTTGCCTATGGGATTGGAAAATTATCCATTCATTCATTTAATTCCATCATTTTACATAGTGACACTTTGACTATTGATTGTCCTAGAATTCCTTTTGAGCATGACTCTCTCTTTTGATTGGTTAGTTTGGGAATTTTGAATGATAATTGACTTGATGGCTAAGCGGTGAAAGCTTGGATAAGCATTAGATTCTTTGCATTTTAAAGGATGGGTATATGGATTGTTGGTATGGCTAAAGGTGTGTTAAGTTACTTTAATAGGTGATTTTCATAGTTCTTTGGATAAGGCACCCCTAAAAAATTGCATCATATTTTAAAATTTGCTTGAGGACAAGCAAAAGCTTGAGCTTGGGGGTATTTGATGCATACATTTTGCATAATCATTTAGGTTTAATTTCATAGCCATTTTATTTGATTGTTAGTCTCTTTTAGCTAATTTCATTAGTTATTTAGTTAGTTTTTCATAATTGCCAATTTTGGATTAATTTATAACTTTTACTTTGTTTTGTAGGAAAAATGGTATTTTAGAAGGACTAAAAAAGAAATTTTACTTTTGAGGAATGATTTCTGCAGCCAAAGATGTCAAAAACAAGTTTCAAAGTTGAAGTATGCATTGGCCAAATTGCGCATAACTTGCCGCATAAGTTATGCAGATCTGCATAAGGAGAAGAAACACTATTCCAATACCTGCCGAATTGTGCATAAGTTGCCGCATAACTTATGCAGATTTGTGCCTCCCTTATGCAGCCTCACAGAATTGTGCATAACCTATGCGCTTGGTCATGCAGTTTCGCATAAGTGAGCCAGAAACCAGCCGAAAACTGCATAAGGGACTGCATGACTTATGCAGTCCACTTATGCAGTCCCACAAAGATTTCATTAATGAGCTGGCAGAAGATTCCCTCAGAAAATCTCACCTCAAACACACCATTTTAGGGCTCCATGTTAGAAAAAGTTATAAATAGCCCCATATCCCATTTTAGAAGGGGGGGGGGGGGGGAAGAAGAAAGGGGAAAGAAGAGAGCAGCAGCTGAAGGGTCACAAACACCTCCCACACCATTTCCAATCAGATTTGGAGATTTCTTTCATTTCTTACATTTTTCCTACCTTTCTAGTATTGAGTTTCTTAGTTCTTAGCTTAGATTAAAGTTTTATTTCCATATAAACTCAGAATATCTTGTAAATATTATGGGTAGTGAGTAGTTTTACTTTGATTCTAAAGTAAGGGATGTAATATTTGAGATATTTTGTGGATTTTGATTGGGAAATCCATATTTTGTGGTCTTAATGAGTTTTATTCATTTCTTGTGTGCTTAATGACATGCTTAATGTAGGATCCCATTAAGTGATGTTCTTAATCCATGGTTGAGGCACCGAAAGGAGAAGGCCTTGTGATAGATAATCAAGAAATTGAACTTAATTAACTTAGATCTAGAAATAGACTAAGGATTAAGAGGATTCACAGATTAATTAAAGAACCTAATGGGTCTTAATTAACTCTAACTCCACAAAAGTAGGATTAGATTGATTAAGGCACTCTTTGTCTCACTCGAAAGGGTATTCAAAGGATTTAAGAATTAATCTCCTTAAAACCCGTAAGTTTCACAAGATTGGATAACTAATTTAAAAATCCCAAAATAGCTTGAATATGAACTCCCGAACTCCGGAATCGCCTTTTTATCATTGTTAATTTCTAATTGAATTTAATTACTTGTCGTTTTAAATCTTGCCATATTTGAATTTGCTTATTTTAATTTGATGCAAATTTAGTTAAATCATTACATAGTTGAATAGAGAATTAATTTTGCACATATAGATTTCATACTCAAATACCCATCAATTTATTACTTTAATTTCAAAAATAGTTCAATTTAGTCAACTTTTTATATAAAAAATTCAATCATTAACACAACTCCTCGTGGGAATGATATCTTTTCTATATTACTTGTACGACCCGTGCACTTGCGGTTGGGCCACATCAGTATAATCCCAATAGACTAACTCTTTTTTTTTTTCCTCAACCAGTTCTGTACTCATCTTCTTTAATCTCATATACAGCCTCCTTCTCATTTCCATCTATTATCTTTGATACGATCATTTTCAGTTGATAATCTACCATAACCTTATGGTTCAAAGGGTTGGTGACAAGCAAGTCATCTTCTAACCCATCTTTCGGTATCCTCTTTTTAATAAGAGATACAATATATATATAGGGGTGAATATAATTAGGGTCTATCAATACATACTTAAAGGTATTATAATTAGGAAATGTACCTCTAATAATGTCTACCAGATTTGGCTCCTCTCGAGTCATAGCGTACACACGGGGTGCTACTCCAACCTCAGGCCGTTCTGTAGTCTCAGAAGCCCTCTGTGATGTACTAGCTGTCTCAAGCCTCACAGGTCTTCTACCCCTTTGCACTGTCGAGGCAGACCTCTCAGTCGGTGGTAGTGTAGTGGGAGCACTCCCCTGTGGACAACTTCATATGAAATGATCCATAGACCCACATCTGAAACATCCACCTGTCAACAATCTGCACTCTCCTCTGTGGGGTCTACCACAATGTATGCAAGCAGGTGGTGGGGCTGATCCCCGTGTAGCTGCACCAGGTGAACTACTCACTGATGCACCAGATTGTCCTCCTCCTCTCCTTGGAGCAAACCGAGACTTCTGTTTCTTGCCCCGACCCTGAGTCTGACCCTGAGACTCCTTGGGCCTCTTACTACCCGTATCTGCTGAACCGGACTCACCAGACCCAGAACCCCTCTTACGTTGCCTATCCTTTTTGGACTGCTCTTTATTTCTGACTCTCTCCACATCAAGGGCTGATGCTATCAATAGAGAGAAATCTGTGAAGTGGTGAGATGTCACTATCAACCTGATATTGTCATACAGTTCGTCCTCAAATTTTCTGCATTTATCAACCTCTGTTGGCATCAACTCCAATGCATATTCGCTAAGTCTCATGAATTCCCACTCATATTCGGAGACTGTCAGCTGCCTCTGTCTTAGTGCTAGGAATTCTCTCCTTCTGGCCTCCAAGTATACATGACTGATGTATTTCTTTCTGAATTCAGTCAGAAAGAACTCCCAGGTGATTTGTGCAGGCTGTACTACTCTAGATACCGTCACCCACCATCTATATGCATCCTCCTGTAGCAGTGAAAGAGCACGCTCCAACTGCCGCTCTGGGGTGCAATGCAACTGCTGCAATACCCTCTCTGTCCTCTCCAGCCAATACTCTGCTACGGCTGGATCATCATCCCTCTTACCTCTGAAGTCAACTGCCCCATACTTCCGCAGTCTCTCTAGTGGAGATCTGTGTACAAGTTGCGGCTGTGGGGGTGGAGGTGGCGGTAAAGGTGGTGGTGGTGGCAGCGGCTGTGGAGGTGGAGGTGGCTGTGGCAGAGAAATGGCTCCGATGACCTGACGGAATAGCTGTGTCATCTATTCATAGAACGCCTGCTGTGCCCTACTCACAGTACCTCGAGATGACTCTTCTCTGCTGCTTCGCTCCCTACTAGGAGCAGGTGCAGGTGCATGACTCTCTACCTCCTCCTCTATTAGTCTTGGAGATCCGTGTTCTGAAGGATTAGATGCCATCGATCCTATAAAACAGACAAAGAACATATCTGCATTAATGTCACCTCGACTCTATCTAAAGGCCCATGCATGTGATGCAACTATTTCTTTCTATCTATCTAGGTCTAGGACCGCTTAAACCTTTACTCTGATACCACTAAATGCGATGCCCCTTACCTGTCTACTGTATAGCCGAGCAAGAAGTACCATATTCGGTGCCGGACCACCCTATCTTGTCTTGTCATGTCTATTGTAAATTTTAATGTCATTTAAATCAGGTAATTTATGTGTAGAATTTTTTTTTTATATCTTATTTCTGTGGAGACCAGGACAGATCCTCCTCTGTTTTATTAGCATCTGGCGGGTTCCACTATCACCTCTTAACATATTCATAGTCATCTCACATATTTCCATATCATATTCTCTTTTATCATATCATTCACAACTATTTATGAGATCTCAAAATGAAGTATCATCTATTGCATTCATATAGAAATTCATAGATAATAAATTACAAGTTTTCATTTCAATATCAAAGTTTAATTATAAGTCCAAAATGAAATACATCATGACTAGACATAATGAACCAAAATACTAGTCTATACATGAGCCCTACCAAAATACAAAAGACTGGTGAGGTGACTCTGGACAACGGTAGATCTGGTTGAAACTCTGTCTGAACACTACTGTGGCGGCTGCTGCTGTGATGGCTACTGATCTCTAGTACCTACGCGATGGAAAACCAACGCGCTAAGTATAATGCTTAGTGGTGCATAATTTATAATAACAATAATTTAACAATTGAAATAATAATTGCAATTCGTAATTTCTGGGTCTTTTACATTTTGTTTATTACACTTTGGAAACAATTAATATTATTGGGATCTTTTATGATTACTTATTGTATTTTAAGTCTCAATTAAATTTTATCAGTGCCTAAGAAACCTATAACAAATTATAAAAGCTGGATGTAAGGGTGTATACTGGTTAGACAGCCATATGTCTATCCAGTATACGTCTGTCAGGCACAAGACTAGCTATCGGGCACGAGACCCACTGTCAGGCTTATAAAGCTAGAAATAAAGTAGGCACAATGGCCAGTAAGTAGACATATAGCCTGTAGAATAATCATACCAGACATATATTGTAAGTTCATGATTTTCTCGGTAGGTAGTATTTCTATTGGTAGTCCCTAATTGGTATACTAATTTATCTAAACTAAATAAATAAGTCTAGGTATACTATGGGCAATTAAACATTTTTAATTATTTTAGCACTATTTACTGTTACTATTTATTGGTACTGTTCATTGGTACTATTAATTTCATATTTTTTGGTACTGTTCATTAGTACTATTAATTTCACATTAACAGGACATTAGTCCCAATTTACATATTCATATCATTTTTAATATTTAATTATCCTTATGAGTATTTTAATTATCATATATAGCATTTTTCCCATGAACCTTTCTTTAGGTTCATGTTGATGTGTTATCTTTATCTAGGAATTTGACTAAGTTAGGATGTCTATTTAGTCACACTTCCTTCATAACAATTGCTCCTCTATGTTTAAACTTGAATTTCATATTTTTGAATCACTGAATTTGGGGTTATAGAACTCAAGTTATGGTCAAAATACTATAATTGGTCCCTTTGCCTCAAAGCTGTCCATAATTTACAATTCCTAGTCAATAAACTTTGACCAGTCATTTGATCATTTTATGGTCATTTTTAGACTTAGGTTCCTCCACAAGATATGTTACTCTATATCTTAGGGACTCCCAGGTACAATTTCATAATTTTTCAAGGTTGGTATAGTAAGTTATAGTCAATGTATTAACCTAGACTCTCAATCCTATAAAGGCAATAACCAAACTTCAGGACAGTATGTTTGACCCTCTTTTTAGGGTCTTTACACTTAGAATTTGGCTAAGGTGTCTAAACCAATGTTATAGCCCTAAGTATCATGTTTCCAGATCATATTGGCACATCTGAAATGGAATTTCCTAGTAGGAGTTATGGCCAAATGAACACATAGGTATCAAATGGCATTCTGGGTTCAACTTAACATTTCCCAGATTTCAATTCCTAATTTTGGCTAATATTTTCCCTAGGATGCAATGGTTTCTAGAGCTTGGTCAAAACATAAAAATTGTTGTGCTATGTCTTATAAAACTTTTGGCACTAGTTTCACTCAATTTTCAGCTTTGGAGACCAAGTTATGGCATTTTTGCTAAAACTGGTCGAGCATACCAAAGGAAAAGTATCTTGGACAATTTCTGGGTTGACAGTTTTAGTGACTCAACTTGTACTAACAATTTGATTTGGTTAAAAGCAAAACTGGGTCAAGTAGTCCTCATGAAAAGTGTATCCCTATGTCTAAGCTTTCCATTGATGAAATTTTAGGTCATTTGGACCAGTATAGAGAGAGTTATGACCAAATGAACACGTACTGTTCATTTGGTCATTTTCTGCGTTGGCAGTTTTAGTGACTAAATTTGTGCTAACAATTTGATTTAGTTAAAGGCAAAACTGGGTCAAGTGGTCTGCATTAAAAGTGTAGCCCTATTTCTAAGCTTTCCATTGATGAAAGTTTAGGTCATTTGGACTAGTATAGAGAGAGTTATGACCAAATGAACACGTACTGTTCATTTGGTCATTTTCTGGGTTGGCAGTTTTAGTGACTCAACTTTTACTAACAATTTGATTTGGTTAAAAGCAAAACTGGGTCAAGTGGTCCTCACGAAAAGTGTAGCCCTATGTCTAAGCTTTCCATTGATGAAATTTTAGGTCATTTGGATCAGTATAGAGAGAGTTATGACCAAATGAACATGTACTATTCATTTGGTCATTTTTTGGGTTTGGTGCAAGGTAATCCAGATTTGGGCAGTATTTAGGTCAAGTTTTGGACAGAATTTGGGTATAGTTTCTTCATGGAAAATGGGCTATATTGAGTCTAATTTCACCTCCAATTGGCCCCATACCAATTGGAGTCACACATTTTCAATTATGGGTTAATAAACCCACTGGATTCATTGAGTCCAAACCTGCAGAAAATTGAACACTCCCAATATCTCAATTCCTCCAACTTCCTTACTTCAATTTGCATGCAGTACACTTCTATAAGCAACAATCTCAACTCAATAGGTCAATTTCAACATTTTTCACAAAGTCCTCAACTTTTACACAAACCCTAGTTTTCAAACTTTTAAATTTATACAAACACTACACAATCAAACTCCCAACCATTTCAACTCATCACACATTCCCATGGAACTATTTTTCATCACTTAAAAGCAACAAACCTCAAGTTCCATGGCTGCCAAAAATTCAAGGGTTCTTTGCTCAAGATTTTCTTTTTATTTTCATGGTATTTATACTTGGCTAAACATGCTTTTCATGTTTAATAAAGAGAAGAAAAGGGATTAGTGCACTAACCTTACTTGAGCTTCCCTAACTTCAAATTTCTTGCTTCCAATGGGTGTCTATAGCTTCCTTAGGGTATGTGGAGTATTTTTTGTGAAGTGAGCTATGGGTTTTGGGGTGTAGAAGCTTGGGAAATCAAGCTTGGAAGCTTGACAACAATGGAGGAAATGAGGGAAAGAGAGAGAGAAGAAATTGAGGAAGAAGATGGAAGTGGGTGGGAGTTTGTCCTCTAGTGCCTATTTATAATTTTTTTTTTTAATTTTCCTAAGTTTTTTCTTTTCTTTTCTTTTCTTTTCTTTTCTTTTCCTTTCTTTTCTTTTCTCTTCTCATTTTCCTAATCTATTTCATAAATTTTAATTAATGTTAATTATTTTATTCTCTAAACTTTTTTTATTTTGACATTTAGGTCAAAATTCACCTTTGGGGGTGAATTGACCAAAATGCCCTTAGTAGTGCATATTGGGTTATTTTTATTATTTTTGTATAAATTTATAAATTCTCTAAACTTTAATTTATTTTTTTCTCTGCATTTTTCCTATATTTTCTTAACATTTATTTCTTCAATTTATGCCTCTTCACTATAGTCTAGGTGTAGTTCCAGACATTTTAACTGTCCGAACAGACATTAGTCGTCAGAACAGTAAAATGTACAGACTACCTTTGGTGAGGACGTTACAGCCACTCATACTTAAAATTAATAATAAATTCATGATCACCTTTAGTCATGACTTTTTTCAAACATATCAAGGGCTTACGAACATCTAAGGCAACCCGAATCCGCATGTAACTTTTCCAGCCTCCATTAGTCACAGCAGAATCATAGGAAATAAAAGTGCCAGTATAATTACCCAATTGCCTAGCAACAGGCTCAAATACATACCCAAGAGGAACATCGTGAATCTAAACCCAGAATATAGCAAAATTGGGAGAAACCTAAAGAGCATTCTCACCTGATTGCAAGTGATGGGTAACTAAGAGGTGGTTATTGAACCACTATGGCCCCCCATCAATCGCGTGCTTCAAATCAATGAGGTGGAAAAAGTGAATTAGATAAAGATTTGGTCTCAACTCTAGCATGAAAACCCCTCGACTCGGCCTCCAGATGTTAGAAAAAATGTTTTGCAAAGCTCCAAAATTAATCGGTCGATCCGTTAACAAGTGACCCACCAGCATAAATTGATTCTCGTTCACTTTTTCCCCAATTTCAGGCAAATCCAAAATCAACACATCTTCTTCATTGTCAACAATAGTCTGATTATCAAAAAAAGACTCCATGATGAAATGAAACTCGCCACTGAAAGCGATAGAAAACACTTTATTAACATTTTTTTTTTCAAAGTGACAGCTTTAGTTAAGCATAGTTAATATTTATAATGCTTATAAGTAGAGGTAGTAAAGGAATTGGATCACTTAAATTTGGCCTATTTAAAAAAATGTCAAATCTTATTGTGTTTTTATCAATTTTATTCAATTAATTATTTCAATTTTAGCATAATCAGCAAAAATTTTAAAATACTTATTCTTTTACTTCATTTTCTGGTTGATCAAACCTAACATATCAATTACTTTCAAATTTCATTTGACATCCATAATGCATCAAAATTTTTGGTCATTTGATCAAATTGGAAGGTTTTAATCATGAATTCTCTTTTTTCACTACCACCAAATCTCATTATTATTTGATACTCAATGATTATTAAAATGAAATTATGGAAATGTTTGTGAATGTTATAATGTTGGATTTTCAATAGTTGCCATGAACAAGTCAAAAAATGAAGTTAAAAAATTCAATTAATGAAAATTAGATAAAATTTTAACTACTTTGGCTATTTTTGCCAATATTTAAATGCTTGAATTAGATTGCCAAAACATGAAAAAATTTATTTTTTTAAGTTAAGCCTTTAAATTTTAATTGTTTTATATAATGGATAATTTATTATTTTCATTTTTAATATAATTATTTTAAATTATTTTAAAGTTTGACATGGTGCTGGTGAAGCACCCATGTGTCACTATGTCAGCACCATGTGTTCGCCGCGTTAGCATCATTTAATAATAATTAACAGTTTGGACCACGTTTATTAGCGGAGGAAAATACAGGGTATCAAATTGATAAAAATTAGACTACGGTCCTTTATATGTCAAAGCATAAAACTACATAGTAATTTTTTGTACTTCTCCCTAAAAGGAAATTAGTTATCAGTGGTTAAAAAAAAAAATCAAATTCAAACAATATTCAAATTGACCCATGAAATATTTATAAATTAATACTACAACAATCATTTTCTTTTTTTTTTTTTGATAAGTAATAATAAATTTTATTAATCAAAATTTAGGAAAAACTTAGCTTGTAGTATTCAACTAATTAACCTAATCATTAGACTCCCCAATACACTCAACCTAGGATAGAACAAGCTAAGTACAAAAATATGGCAGTCACTGAAGGAGCAGAAGCATGAAAAACACAAGTTTATATCATTGAATTAAAAAATTTTCACCTAGGGTCACATTCATCATGCAAGATTTATTTTTATCTATTTGATTTCAATGATAAACAACATATTAAAACTCTTTTAATATGCTTTTGGATCTGTATTTGCCATTTAACATTTTAAAATTAATCAGATTAATTTTAGAACCCTATATTAAATCAAGAACGAATATACTAACCTCTTGATGCACTGCAGCGTATTTGTACCTTTGGGATGCGTCTTTAGGACACCAGACATTGTCCCTCTAGCTTGTCCACACCAAGATCACCTATGGTAGCCCTTGAACAGCTTCTAAAGCTTTTTCTATTAATTAGAAAATCAAGTTTTGCCTTTTAAGAGATTAAAGATGTAAACAGGACACTAGAAATAATTTCTAGTATTTTTAATTCAAGAGATTGTTTGCTAATCTCTTGGAATTGATGAGAGATGAAGAAGAAGAGAAAATGGGAGCTTCAAGGGTGGCGGCACAAATGGAAGGCAGCAGCTAGTTGTTATTTTTCTTTTTCATAACAACACTTATATAGTTAGGTCACCACTTAAAACCCTTGCCACATGTCACCTTCTGATTGACTCAATGTTTAATTGATCCAATCACATTGTGCCAAGTGTCAAACCTATATTTAATCTTAATTTTAATCATCTTATATGATTAAAAAACATTTGGCAAGCTTATGTGTAGTGCCATATGTCACCATCTCATGATGCCATATGTCACCCTGTGAAATGACCAAAATACCCCTGTGTCTTAATTTTGAGTTCTCAACTCAAAATAATTATTTCTCTTCTTCTAATCAATTTATATCAAATATAAATTAATTAATTAATCTTTATTAATTAATTTCTCATTAATTAAATTCATATTTAAACACTTTAAATATAAATTTAACTTATACCATACATCTAATAACCTAGATTTGGTTTTAAGTCATACTAGAGACTTTGCAATCAAATTGCAAACCAAACCTACTTAATTAATCAATTAAACTCTTTAATTAATTAATTAAATCATATTTAATTTAGTGATTACT
This sequence comes from Hevea brasiliensis, assembly GCF_030052815.1. NCBI lineage: Eukaryota > Viridiplantae > Streptophyta > Magnoliopsida > Malpighiales > Euphorbiaceae > Hevea > Hevea brasiliensis. Next base: position 88,333,086 of record NC_079502.1, read on the forward strand.
TATGTATGTGTGTGACTTACTAGGCTCATCACTAATTGACAATGAGACATGATATCAACTCTTAATATCATCAGAACTCTTTCTTACCATAAATGATTTTTCTAAATCATTTTATGCACCTCATAGACCATGGTTAACACCTAGCATACCATACCATGGCCACCCAATTAGTAATAAGGTTTACCTTAAATGAACCTATAATCATATATTACCATGCACTAGAATCTCTCTGTTACAAAATTCCAACTCAAGCTGGAGTCATGGTTTATGTCAAACCCCATTTGCTATGAATATTATGTTCTATTTTAATTCCAGTTCTTAATTAAAAGATTTTCTCATCAGAAACTCTTTTCTGATTAAATCTATCTGTCCTGGCCAGGAACTCAAAACATCAAGAACAATTAAATGAACTATAATGGCTCGGTCCACTAGTGATATTGTCCGCTCTGGGCCGAAGCCCTCACAATTTTAAAATGCGTCACTAGGGGTTACGAACCACCAACTTATAAACCCAGCATCTCTCCCGTGTTTTGCCGATGTGGGATTTGCCTAGGGTGTTACAATCCATCCCCCTTATGGGACTCAGCGTCCTTGCTGAGGTTTGCCCCACCATCGCTCAAGGTTGCACGCAGAGTGGCTCTGATACCACAAAAATGTGACGCTCCTCACCCGTCTACAGTACAGCCGAGCGATTAGTGCCACACTTGGTGCCGAAGCACCCTATCTTGTTTTATCATATCTATTGTAAACTTTTAATATCATTTAAAAGTAGTAATCTATGTGTAGAATTTATATATATATATATATATATATATATATATATATATATATATATATATATATATATATCTTATTTTTGTAGAGACCCGGACAGAGCCTCCCCTGTTTTATTAACATCTGGCGGGTTCCACTAATCACCTGTTAACATGTCCATATTCATTTCATACATTTCCATATCATATTTTCTTGTATCATATCATTTACAATTATTTATAAGATCTAAAAATGAAGTATCATCTATTGCATTCATATAGAAATTCATAGATAATAAATTACAAGTTTTCATTTCAATCTCAAAGTTTAATTACAAGTCCAAAATGAAATACATCATGACTAAACATAATGAACCAACATACTAGTCTATACATGGGCCCTACCAAAATACAAAAGACTGGTGAGGTGACTCTGGTCGGTGGTAGATCTGGTCGGAACTCTATCTGAATACTACTGTGGCGGCTGGTGCTGTGACGGCTGCTGAGACTGATCTTCAGTACCAACGCGATGAAAAACCAACGCGCTAAGCATAATGCTTAGTGGTGCATAATTTATAATAACAATAATTAAACAATTGAATTAATATCTGCGAATAATAATTTCTGGGTCTTTTACATTTTTTTATTACACTTTGGAAATAATTAAAATTATTGGGATCTTTCCTGTTTACTTATTATATATTCAGTATTAATTAATTAATTATCAATGCCCAAGAAACCTATAACAAATTATAAAAGCTGGATACATGGGAGTATACGGGTTAGACAGCAATATGTCTACCCAGTATACATCTGTCGGGCACGAGACTCGCTGTCAGGCTTGTAAAGCTAGAAATAAAGTAGGCACAATGGCCAGTAAGTAGGCATATAGCCTGTAGAACAATCATACCAGACATATATTGTCAGTTCATGATTTGCTCTGTAAGCAGTACTGCTATCTGTGGTCCCTAATTGATATACCAATTTATCCAAACTAAATAAATAAGTCTAGGTATACTATGGGCAATTAAACATTTTTAATTATTTCAGTACTATTCACTATTACTATTTTCTGGTACTGTTCATTGGTACCATTAATTTCATATTAATAGAACATTAGTCCCAATTTACATATTTATATCATTTTTAATATTTAATTATCCTTATGAGTATTTTAATTATCATATATAGCATTTTTCTCATGAACCTTTCTTTAGGTTCATGTTGATGTGTTATCTTTATCTAGGAATTTGACTAGGTTAGGATGTCTATTTAGTCAAACTTCCTTCATAACAATTGCTCCTCTATGTTTAAACTTGAATTTTAGTTTTTGAATCACTGAATTTGGGATTATAGAACTCAAGTTATGGTCAAAATACCATAACTGGTCTGTTTGCCTCTAAGCTGTCCAGAATTTACAATTCCTGGTCAATAAACTTTGACCAGTCATTTGATCATTTTATGGTCATTTTTAGACTTAAGTTCCTTCACAGGATATGTTCCTCTATGTCTTAGGGACTCCCAGGTACAATTTCATAATTTTTCAAGCTTGGTATAGTGAGTTATAGTCAGTGTATTAACCTGGACTCTCAGTCCTATAAGGGCAATAACCAACTTTATGGCAGTATGTTTGACCCTCTTTTTAGGGTCTTTACACTTAGAATTTGGCAAAGGTATCTGAATCAATATTGTAGCCCTAAGTATCATGTTTCCAGATCATATTGGCACATCTCAAATGGAATTTCCTAGTGGGAGTTATGGCCAAATGAACACATGGGTATCAAATGGCATTCTGGGTTCAACTTAACATTTTTCAGATTTCAATTCCTAACTTTGGCTAATATTTTTCCTAGGATGCAATGGTTTCTAGAGCTTGGTCAAAACATAAAAATTGTTGTGCTATGTCTTATAAAACTTTTTGCACTAGTTTCACTCAATTTATAGCTTTGGAGAGCAAGTTATGGCATTTTTGCCAAAACTGGTCAAGCATACCAAAGGAACAGTATTTTGGATAATTTCTGGGTTGGCAGTTTTAGTGACTCAACTTGTGCTAATAATTTGATTTGGTTAAAAGCAAAATTGGGTCAAGTAGTCTTCATGAAAAGTGTAGCCCTATGTCTAAGCTTTCCATTAATGAAATTTTAGGTCATTTAAACCAGTATAGAGAGAGTTATGACCAAATGAACATGTACTATTCATTTGGTCATTTTTTGAGTTGGCAGTGTTTGGTCATCCGGGTTTGGGCAGAGAATTGGTTATTATTTTGACAGAATTTGGGCAGGGTTTCCTCTTGAAAAATGAAGGTTTGGATGTCCCAAAACACCTCCAATTGGCTTCATACCAATTGGGGCAACATAAAGGGAGATATGGCAATAAAAAGCTACTGGATTCAACAACAACACAAGCTGCAGAAAATTCACACTCCCAATTTCAATCTCCTCCTTCTTCCAAACTCCAAATAAGCATATATGGCACTTCTATAAGCATCAATCTCAATTTAACCAAGTCAATTTCAATAATTTACATAGAGTCCCCACATCATATACATAAAGCCTAATTCCAATCACCCAATTTACACAAACTCAACTCTTTTACACTTCTTATCATATCAACTATTCAAACATCCTTATGGAACCATTTTTATCATTTAAAAATAGCAAACCTCACAAGATTCATGGCTGCCAAAATTAGGGTTCTTCAATTCCTTTTTATTTGTTTTTATTTTCATGGAATACTCACTCATCTCATCATTCTTACAAGATTTAAAGAAAAGAGGGGGTGATATTTTTGCACTTACCTTATGACCCAACTTGCAAACTTCAATTTCTCTTCTTCAAATGGGTATCTAAAGCTTCCTTAGGGTGTGGAGAGTATTTTTTGTGAAGGGAGGTTAAGGTTTTATGGGGAGAAAGCTTGGGAAATCTAGCTTTGAGAAAGAAGAAAATGGAGGGAGAGAAAGCTTCCATGGTGTCGGCTCAAAGAAAGAGAAGAGGAAGATGAAGAAGACTTGTGGTTGGTGAATTCTTGTCTCTTGTGTCTTATATATATTCTACAATTATTGTACTTTATTTTCTTTTTAAATGCCATAAATCTATTTCCTTTCTTTTCTTTTCTTTCCTTTTCTTTTCTTTTCTTTTCTTCTTCTTTCTCTTCTCATTCTCCAAATTCAAATTCATAAATTTAATTTATGTTAATTATTTTATTTCCTAATTTTAATTTGACATTTAGGTCAAAATTCACCTCTAGCGGTGAAATGACCAAAATGCCCTTCCTGGTGCTCATCGGGTTATTTTTATTATTTATACCAATTAATAAATTCTCTAAATTTTATTTTATTTCTCAAAATTTTTTCTATATTTTTTTAATGTTTATTTCATTAATTTATGCCTCCTCACTATAGTTTAAGTGTAGTTCCAAACATCCTGACTGTCCGAACAGACATTAGTCATCGGAACAGTAAAATGTACGGACTACCTACGGTGAGGGGGTTACATGAACATAGGATTTTATCCCTATTTACTTAGAGGAATAGATTCCATCTTGATCAACACCTACCTCCATATATAACTAGGAGGAGCCAACACATGCCCATATACCCATACATAGTACAAGTATGAAAGTAGTATCAAACTCAAACCACCTATATACAAGATAATTGTGCTATCTCAAGTCTAAAGATTATATGCACTGATATGATTTATGACAATACATTGACAAGAGTAAACTCCATGTGCTTGTCATAAGTGTCACTGGTTCGACCTACTTATCATATATAAGTGCCTATCATGTTTGTTATATGGCATGAGACTCACCATTCCATCTTATTATATCTCATATAAATAACTTGGGAACAAACATGAATACAATCTTTCTGGATAAGTCATGTCCTTATTATGAAGTATCCTCAATTGTGAACCTATTTATGATACTTTGTACTAGAAATACTGCCACTCATATTCTTAACAACTTAATAATAGAATTTCTAACAAAATATCAATGGACCTTTTCTATTACACATAAATATATTATGTAAACAAAAAAGTGGAAATGCCTTTTATTAATAAAAGATGTACAAGATACATACTAAATGATATGCTCTAGGGCATACTACTAATAATCTCCCACTAGCACTAGAGCCATTCATTACAATATCTTAGACCCATGTTCTCAAGATGTCGGTCTAACTGAGTCTGTGACAAAGGCTTAGTGAATGGAACAGTTGGATTTTCAGCTGATGCTATTTTCTGCATGGTTGTATCGCCTTACCCAATTATTTTTCTGATAATGTGGTAGTGCCTTTCTATGTGTTTGGATTTCTGGTGAGATCGGGGTTCCTTAGCCTGTATGACTGCTCCATTGTTGTTACAGTAAAGTGGAACTGCTGACTCAATGGAAGGAACTACTGTAAGTTCTGTCATGAACTTCTTTATCCAAACAGCTTCCTTTGCAACATCTGATGCAGCAATATACTCAGCCTAGGTAGTGAAATCTGCAGTCGTGCTCTGTTTGGAACTCTTCCAACTGACTACACCTCCACTACAAATGAACACATATCCAGAGGTAGACTTTCTATCATCGATATCTGATTGAAAATCAGAATCAGTATAACCATCCAATTGCAAGTTTCCACCTCCATAAATCAAGAATAAATCCTTAATTCTTCTCAATTATTTAAGGATATTCTTGAGAGCTATCCAGTATTCCAAACCTGGATTGGATTGATACCTGCTAGTCAAACTAACAGTATATGCGATATCCGGCCTAGTACACAACATTGCATACATTAAACTTCTAATAGCCGAAGCATATGGAATCCTGGCCATCTTATCTCTTTCTTCAGGTGTCTTTGGAGACATCTCTTTTGAAAGGTGGATACCATGTCTCACTGGTAACAATCCTCTCTTGGAATCAAGTATGCTAAACCTCTTTAACACCTTTTCCAAGTATAGACTTTGGGATAAACCAATTATTCTTTTTGCTCTATCTCTATAGATGCGAATCCCAAGAATATAGGCTGCCTCCCCTAAGTCTTTCATGGAGAATGTATTTGACAACCATACCTTTATAGTTGTCAACATACCTGTGTCATTACCCATCAATAGTATGTCATCCACATATAAGACAAGGAAAGGGATAGCACTATCACTAACCTTCTTATATACACATGGCTCATCCTCATTTTTGATAAAATCAAATGATTTAATGGCTTCATCAAAACGGATGTTTCAACTCCTCGAAGCTTGTTTCAATCCATAAATGGATAGCTGTAGCTTGCATACCTTGAAATTCAAAACCCCTAGGTTGTTCCATGAAAATGTTTTCTTCAATGTATCCATTGAAAAAAGCTATTTTGACATCCATTTGCCAAATCTCATAATCATAGTATGCAGCTATTGCTAATAGAATTCTAATTGATTTAAGCATGGCATCAGGCGAGAAAGTCTCCTCATAGTCTATTCCTTGCCTTTGTTGAAACCCTTTCGCTACTAGCCTTGCCTTATATGTCTCTACCTTTCCATCAGAACCAATTTTCTTCTTGAAAATCCATTTGTTTCCTATAGGTACAATACCTTCAGGTGGGTCAACAAGATCCCAAACTTGATTCTTATACATGGAATTAATCTCGGATTTCATAGCATAAATCCATTTTGAAGAGTCTATATCTGATATAGCTTCTTCATAGGTAAGTGGATCATCTCCATGATCTACTTCTTCATGAGTAGACAACTCTTATTCTTCTTCATGAAGGAAACCATATCTCACTGGTGGGTTAGATACCCTGGTTGTTCTACGAGGAACAGCTATAGATGTTTCATCAATGGGTGTAGGTTGACTAGATGGATCTATATCCATCTGATCTGTTGGTTGGTCAGAATTCTCCAATTCTAACTCTATTTGTCTTCCTTTGCCTCCTTCTTGAACAAACTGTTGTTCAAGAAATGTGGCATCTCTACTCACCACTACCTTTTGTGATGTAGGCAAATAAAAATAATATCCAAAACTATCTTTTGGATATCCAACAAATCGACCCTTTTTCTGATCTGGTTTCCAATTTATCATTGTTCAGCTTTTTGATATAAGCTAGAAAACCCCAAATCTTAACATGCTTAAGACTTGGTTTTCTTCCATGCCATATCTCATAAGGTGTGGAAGAAACTGATTTTGATGGAATTCTATTCAGAATATATAAAGCTGATTCTAATGCAAATCCCCAAAAGGAGATTGGCATATCAGTATAGCTCATCATACTACGTACCATATCCAATAGGGAATGATTTCTCCTTTCAGATACACCATTCAGCTGTGGCATTCCTAGAGGAGTCAGCTGGGAAACAATGTCGTGCTCTCTCAAATATTCATCAAATTCAGTACTCAAATATTCACCTCCACGATCTGATCGAAGAGCTTTAATACTCTTTCCTGTTTGATTTTCTACTTAAGATTTAAATTCTTTAAACTTTTCAAAGGATTCATGTTTTTATTTCATCAAATACAAATACCCAAACCTTGATTTATCATCAGTAAAGGTAATAAAGTAATGAAAACTGCCTCCAGCCATTTCCTTAAATGGACCACATACATCACTATGTATTAGCTCTAAAATATTTTCAGCTCTTAGCCCTTGTCCAACAAAGGGTGATCTAGTCATTTTGCCCTAAAGGCAAGATTCACAAGTTAGAGTAGGCTTAGAGCCCAATGAGGATAGAATCCCCATTTCCTCCAGTTTTGCAATCCTATCTTCTGCAGCATGACATAACCTTAAGTGCCAAATATATTTTGAACTTGAGTTGGTTTTCACCATGGCATTGCATTCATTTAAATCACTTGCATTCATTTTGTGTTTGTCTTTATTATCCAAATAATAAAGACCATCATTCATATAACCCGAACCAACATATTTATTTCCAAAATAAATATTGCAAACATCATCTGTGAACTGAAATTCATAGCCATTTCTAGTCAAACTAGATATAGAAATGATGTTCTTAAAAGCATCAGGTACATAATAAAATATTATCCAAACACAAAACATGTCCAGACATGTAAAAAGATTTAGATCCTATGGCTAAAGCTTCAACAGTTGAGCCATCGTCAATTCGGAGTCTAACATCTTGAGAATGCAAGTTGCTACTATTTGCTAGTTCCTGCATATCATTAGAAATGTGAGAACTGGCACCAGTATCTAAAACCCAAGCTATAGATGAACTATGAGCATCATCAGAATCTAAATAACAAGATATGGACATACCTTCCGATGGTCTATCCTTCTTGTCCTTTAGAGAAGCAAGATACTCTAAGCAGTTCCTCTTCCAGTGCCCATCCTTCTGGCAGTGGAAACACTTTCCTTTGCCTCCATCAGCTTTAGTCTTCCCTTTCTGTTTAGCTATTTTCTTGGAAGGACCAGGAATCTGAGGTTTCTTTTTCTTATTGCCCTTCTTCTTGTTGGACTTTCTAGTAGAAGAAGATGCAATCAAAGCTACCTCTTTTCCTTTATTACCTGGCATATTCTTTTGGGCAATAACTAGCATGTTAAGTAAACCAGCCAAGGTGCATTCCTATTTAGTCATATGAAAATTTGTCACAAAATTCCCAAAAGACTCAGGAATGGACTGAAGGATCAAATCCATCTGTAGTTGGAAATCCATGTTGAAGTCAAGATGTTCCAACTGCTCAATCAGCCGAATCATCTTGTGGACATGATCCCCAACATTCTGTCCCTCAGACATCCTCATGCGGAACAGCTGTCTAGGTGAAGGAGGATCTCACTCGCACTCTGCATGTTTTCATGCTGCTTCTGTAACTCATTACTCATAGAAGCAAGCATGTAACACTTAGCTCTCATATCATGCTCCTTCCACTTGTCTAAAGTTTCATGTTCCTCTGGAGTGGCCTTTAAAGGTAAGGGACCAGGAACATTTGAGTCCAGAATATATCCTATATGTTCAAGGTTCAGGACAAGTTTCAAATTTCTTAGCCAATCAGACAGATTAGGTCCTGTCAACCTATTGCAATCAAGTATACTTGCAAGGATATTGGATGGCGGTGGTTGTTCTGTTCTTATTATTATCAGAAAATCAACTGCAGAAAATAATCAGATTAATTAGTAAAGGTATCATGTAATTAATCAAAATGATTATGGTCTTTTAATCAAATTTGTCCTCCCACTAACTTAGCGAATCCTACACTTCCAAAGTAGAAAATTAAAATCCTAGTTGGATGGATTTCTTGTAGGTGATTGAATTCTTATAATTCTATTGATCATCCTCAGGTACATCCATTATTAGAATTACAATAAACTATAAGTGAGCAACTCCTTGCCCATCACATCTCATGTGAGGTTTAATCCTTTACCTTGTCCCTAATGCTCAAAATCTCAGGTACATCAATTATTGAGTTATCTTGTGTAGACCCTTATTTTGTAATGAGTATGTGCATTGAGGCCGTGGGAAACCCGATGATGAAAAATTATATGACTGTAAGATGTAATTGGAGGCATGGAGCTGAATTATTAATTTTGTGGCATGATCTTGAAAAAATAATAATGATAATAATAAAGTTTTGGGGAAATTAATTCAATTAAATTTAAATAAAATTTTATTTTGTTTAAATTTAATATGGGTAGTTCTTAAATGGATCTAATTAAGTTTAATTGGGCTCCATGGGCCTAAGAAAGCCTAGTTAGAAATTTTAAATGGGACCCATTTAATTATTTTCTAAAAATTAAAATAACAAAATATCGATCTCCTCCTTGGCCCCACTCTCTTCCTCACTCCCTATTGGTGTCACCCCCTTTCCCTCGCTTTCTATTGGTTGGAACACCTCACCCATATTCCAGTCTCATCCAAATTCATCAATCCTAGTCATTGAAGTTATCTGAACTTTATCACACTAGGACTCCAAACCCTACCACACCTCTTCCTCAGTCCCTATTGGTGCCTTCCATTTTTTCCTGTCTTCCTATTGGTTGAAACACCTCACCCATATCCCAGTCTTATTCGAATTCTGCAATCGTAGTTGTTTAAGTCATCAAAACTTTATCACCCTAAGACTCCAAACCCTATCACACCTCTCTCCCAAAACCTTATAAATATCCTACTAGAGAAAGGAAAAAAAGGGGGAGAGGTGGTGGAAAAGAGGGAGAGAAAATTCAGAGTTATTTAGAGATATTTCAGAGCTATAGGAAATTTAAAGATATTCAAGACTCTTTGAATTCTTCCTTATTTTTTTCTTTTCTTCAAGAAGATTTTCATACAAGATTTCTGGAATGTCAGTTTTTATTATTTTCTTTTCAAGATCTATGCCACACAATATTTTAATTCTATGGTCTTTGTCTTCAATTTATTTTATATGTTCATATAGATCATGTAATCATGCTTAATTTGAGGGGATACACAACTCTGCACATGTTTAGTTTCTGTCTCTCGTATTTTTATTATTTTTATTTATTTTTTGAATCTGTAAAAAATTTGTAAAAATTATATTCATATTCTACAGGAAATTCCATTAATTTTAGGCTCAAGAATCACTAAAAAAGCTTTAATATTTTGTAAGTTATGGCTGTTTGAAGTTAGGGTTCATGTAAAATCTGATTTGCAGGATATCCGACTTGTGGAGCCCATATCTCCCTTGTTCCTTAATATTTTTGTGTAAATCTAGTGTCTAAAATTAACTTCAGAATCTTATGAATCTTTTCCAATTTTTGTTGCTTTCATATCTATTGTGGTTAATGAGTTATGAATTTTACAAAAAAGTAGTACGATTTTGTCACTCAGAAAAGTTACAATTTATGTAGACCATTCGGCTAGGGTTTTGTTTGATTTATAAATTTTATGATCTTGTATGATATATAGGCTGTCTTTTGTAATTTTTTTATGATTTTTAGGCATGTATAACTATTTTTAAAAAATCGGACTTCTTGCTACCATTAATCTGCCAGAATTTGGAAATTGTATATTTATGCATGTTCTTGTATTTTCTTGGGTTTTAATTGATATTTGATCTATTTTTCTGTGTTCTTTTAATTTAATAAGTGTTATGATTTGTTTAGATCATGTTAGAAGACTTAGACCATTAGGTAGTTGTAACTAATTTGGAATTTTAACCCTTTAGGAGACTAGAGTTAGAATCCAATGTAAATTATTATTGATTTTTCTTTATTTCTTTTATTTTCTTTAGTTTCTTTATTTTTTATTGCAAACAAAATTGGTAAGTAGCCCTAAGGTAAGTACTAAAAAGGGCATTTGCGTGGAGCTTATATGGAGCTAAATGGGAGAAAGCCAGGGATATCATTGCCATACTAGAAGAGAAGACCCTTTTTTAAGGGTAGCTTGCCCCAATGGCAACTGCATTTACCAACAGGTAAGTAGCTCTAAACTTCTCGAATAACCATTGGCATGAAATTGTAGTAATAATAGAACTTTTATTTGGTAAATTAAAATTAACTTTGTTTTTAATTTAACTGACTTTTGCATTTAATTAATTTAAATAAATACTTTGTAAATTAAAATTAATCTTGTTTGTAAATTAAACTAACATTGGCATGTAAAATAAATTTAATTTAATACTTAGTAATTGTAAAATAAATTTGCATGTTAGAAATCTTTATTAGGTTGTGATTGTTTGGGCCTTATGTGATATCAGAATAAATTACACATGTACATAATTAACTTAGTTTAATTATCCTTAGGGTAACTTGGTGAAAATTAATTAATTAGGTTAAATAGAAACGTAGGGTTATTTGAAATTGAATTTGTTTGTAAATTAAATTCTCAATAATAAATTAATTTTAGTCATCTAGTAACTATGATTTAAATAATTAGCAACCCCATAGATAGGAATTACTTGTGCATGAAAATTATGTGTAAATAACAACCCTTTTGTGAATTACTTGCGTATGTAGGATTAGAATTACATTTTTTAGGATAAAGTTCAATAAAGGAATAATAAATAAGACTTCTAGAAACATTAGTAGAGGACTGGCACTCGAATCAATGAGGTTAGACCAGGTGTAAGGGGTGTCTAACACCTTCCCCTTACATACCCACTATCTCGAACCTAGACATTGGGCTATGGTAATGATGGTTGTGGAAACTCTGCAAGGAGTAAGTTGCCATCCATGACCCTCGGAAGAAACACTGAATATGTCCCGGTTATTACCCGGGTGGCGACTCCTGTTTATCTATGCCTTCGTGGCATAAATCCTTAGTACCGTGGTAGTGTTATGGGAAGACGGTACTTACCAGTGGTTTGATTCTATTAGGATTGTATGAAGTGCATGTCTAGGAAATGTTGTCTAAGGAGGTGGTACTTAAGTGAGACCATTGTGACTCTACCATCTTTCCTGGGCATTACCTGGTGCATTTTATATAATTCTAATGGATGATATTTCACTTCACGCCCCCACCCCTACAGTTTGGCGACTCCACTGGGGACTAAATGGATAGTTACTCTAACATGTTTTTATTAGTCTAATATTATTTCTCTGTTAAACTTCTTGCATTGCACTACACTATCACACGGATCACCCTTACCCTTTTAGCCCCGTTAGTATTAGCCAAGGAGACCATGGTTCGATTCGAGCTATGACAAATTGGTGAATGCTAGCACCCCATGCCCATACCTTCGAGTATATAAAAGAGCCACAGCTCCGGCCGTTGTGCTTAATGGACAAGATCTTGCATGGGTGACCCTTTTCCTACCCAATGAAGCCCATAAGCCATAGATTTCAACCCTAGGTACCCCGTAGATTTTTGTTGTGCTGGATTTATAATCTTACTATTTAAACTATAAGTTCTAGTGGTAGTTGAGATGAACTTAGGCCTATGCATAAACCCAATGTGTGTATAGGCCCAAGTCCATTTCAAAACCCATGTTAAGCAAGAGGATGCTTACTTATGGTTAAACTTTAAGGGTATAAATCCTTTGTTTGTGAGGGAAGGATTGTCCTGGACCACCCCCTGTTTGTGTGTCCAATGTACCATAGCCTAGGATAGAATTTTTTTCTTACCCTGCACGTGAGAGTTGAAGGTATAAGGGGCGAAGATTCAGTTCTGGAGATTTTTTTTTTTTTTCGATTTTGATTCAGTCTTTGGTCTAATTTTAGTTCAGTTTATATGGTCTGATTTTAGTTCAGTTTTGGTTCTATTGGTATGGTTCGATTTTGGTTTTGTAAAAGTTAAGGCAAAAAAAAATGGTCCATTCATGCATTACATTCATGTATGTAGCATGCTTAGGTTAACCCTTAAATCCTATTTTTTTGAGCAAACATAGCCTCAAAGCACACCAAAGAGACTTCCAATCAGGTCACTTGGTTTAGGGAAGGGAAGAGACTAGTAAGAATTTCACCTGTACTACTTAAGATGGAGGAAACTATGGCCGTGCTTGATGAAATATTGAACGTCAAGATGTTTGAGCTAGAAGAGACAATTGTGGTCAACTTTAGAAAGAGGCCCCAAGGTAGGCCAATTAAGTGGCATTAAAGTTATTGAGGTTCAAATTGTGTCCACACCCCAAGGAGATTTTTCCAATTTAGCCAACCCTTATCCGAAGTGTTGGAGCGTCTCAAAGCTTAAGACCTCCTATAGCTCTTAGCACCCAAACCACTACCAAATCCACTCCCACCTAGCTATGATATCAACCAATGTTGCTGGTCCTACCAAGCCCACAATCATGACACTGACTGATACTTTCAACTTAAGCATGATATCTATGACCTAATTGATGCCAAAAGGATAATTGACCCAGAAAATCAACCCAAAAGCCCCATGCCTAGCCAAAATTTCTAACTACACCAGGTTTCTACATGATCTCCATCACCCCAAATAACCCTAACAGAATTATTGACTTTATCCAACCCATCCAAAAGCCCAATGAACCTATCTAACCCATCCAAAAGCCTAATGAACCTCATTCCATAATGGTTGTTGACATTTGTGATAATTCTAGCTATGATGAGGGTCCTTTGGATGTTTGGACTAATTCTGATGAGGAGATAGTTGCATTACAACTAGATGGTTCAATTCCACTAGTGTCTGATTTTCAAGTTGTTGGGATCTATGAAAACTTGATGGATTTAAAAGTGGCTACTATGAAGAAAGGGATGAAATTTTTTCTTAGCATAGGCCTAGGAGAAAGTATAGATGGTCTGGTGACTTTTCTTGAGATGAAGGGGTAGATCACAAGATATGGTTTGGGCTATGAGCCAACTAAAGAGGAAAAAGAGTCAAAGCCTCCTAAGTCCTTCAAAGAGGGGGCAATTACCTTGACATATGATTAGGGGCTATCACATGTGAAAGAATTAGAGCAGAAAATCAGGACCATTGATCTAAGGACTGCATGGAAAGCTAAGCATCTAAAGTTACACTCCTAAGTTTGAGTTTGTCTTTTGTAATGCTCACAGTAGTGATACAGACGTTTCCATTTTTGATGTACTTGATGAAGATTTCGAGGCAAAAATTACTAATATGACTAGTCCTTTTGCTTACTTATTTGATGTTTATTCTAATAGCATATGCATGGCATTCATAATCATTTAGAATCAATTTCTATTAATGCATCAAAATCGATCTCTATTAATTTGGGTACACCAAATAATCCTAAAGACATTAAGTTAGCTAAAGATTTAACCCAAGAAGAAAGAAATAAAGTTATAGCCTTGTTTACAAAGTACCAAGAAGCACATGCCTCGAGCTTAAAATCAGGTGACCGATTCCCAACCCACACTGATGTCCCCATAGGAAAAGGGGTGATCAAAAGTTGACTTAGCTAGTTTTCCTAGTGAAGAGTAAAATTTCATGCTATGAAGGATTAGTAGCAGCACATGTGGACCTAGAGGGAGAAGGAAAATGATATGAAGACATAAGGAGGTTTCTGGAAGTGAGAGAATACTCGCAATAAGCCTACAAAAGAGATAGAGCAATAATTCATAAATTAGCCACTCAATTTACTTTAGCTGGGGGGCAATTCTACAAACTCTTATGTGTGATAGAAAAATAGGCTGAGCAAACAATGAAAGAAGTACATGCAGGAATGTGTGGTCCCCATATGAATGGAAAGGTTCTAGTTGAAAAAAAAAATGTTCGAAACATATAAGGATTGACCTGAAAAACTCCTTTATGTTCTTTAAGGTTATCGTAGTACTACAAGGACATCCACGAGGGCAACCCCATTCTCTTTAGTGTATGGGACTAAAGTAGTGCTATCCATTAAGCAAGAAGTCAAATCCTTAAGAGTGATGCTAGAAGCTAAGATCCTAGAAAATGAGTGGGCATAGAAGAGATATGAAGAACTAGCTTTGATTGATGAAAAGAGGATGTGATCCTTGTATCATATGCAGGCTTATCAAAGGAAGATAACTAGAGCCTTTAATAAGAAGGTGAAGCCAAGAAAGATCAAAGAGGGAGATATGGTTGTGAAACAAACTCGGCCCATCCCTTTTGATCCAAGAGGAAAGTTTAAGCCAAACTGGGATGGTCCACACATAGTAAAAAAGATCTTGCTACCGTAAGAATATCAGACCTGGATGGGAATGAATTTCAAGAACCGGTCAATTTAGACAGGCTTAAATGGTACTTTGTGTGAGACAGGCCCGCTAGGCTGAAAACCTGCAAAAGGCGGTCTAGGCAAAAGTAAGGGTCAAAGAAAAAAAGAAAAGAAAAGAAAAATGCTAGATTGAAAAGCTGCCAAAGGCAGTCTAGGCAAAAGGAGAGATGAGAGAAGATCTGGATGGAAAACTTGAAAAGGCCATTCGACAGGTTATAAAGCTTATTTCTAACTTTAAAAGGTTAGAAATTTGGCAAAACTAAATGTAAGAGGGAGTAATGGTGTACCTGAATAAATAAAGAAGTTTTTATTGTATTAACCAGGAATAGGTTTTATTTAATTATGATTATGAGTATTTGTGTCTTGAGGGATACATCAAAAGATTAAGTAATTGAACTGTATTATTTTGATTTAACCTATTGCCTTATGAGCATGATAGAATAAGTGCTTGATATGAATATCCTGGTGATTGTCTAATTTAAAAAAAAAAAAAAAAAAAAAAAGAGAAAAAGAACAAGAAAAAGAAAAGAAAAAAGAGAGCTCGCTAAGTAGAAAACCCGAAAGGGCCGCTTAGGCAAAAGTTAGAGCAAGTTCGCTGAAATGAAAACTCGAAAGAGCATTTCAGGCAAAAGTTAGAGCACAAAGAATTGAGTTCATGGAAGATAAAGGAGCCAAGGCAGAAAAAGTTTTGAAATAGTTGTAGAATAATGAAGCATGGGGAAGTGAAGAAAAAGAAAAATCAGAGGGAAATTGTATTGTGACCTTGAGGAAGTCTTTTTTGGTAAACAGTTCTTCTAAAAAATTTTGAGGTTATAAGAAAGTTTTTGCAAAAAGAGATCCCCCAGAGGACTAAGTTTTTTTAGAATCTCTAGCAAAATCAGCATGCCCATGATAGGAAGTAACATACAGGAAGCATAAAAATCAGAGAGAATTTTGAGACCCAGTCATCCTAATTTTTTTTCAAATCATGAATTAGATATTTTTTTATAAGTCCTTAGACATTGTTTAGGGCGCATGACATAGTTGTGTAAGGCATAGAAGAACATGCATCAACATGTCACCTGTGGGTGTGTAAGGCGTAGAATAACATACATTACTACAATTTCAATTATCGAACTATGAGGGGGTCTGATTCTTCCTCAGGATAGTAAGGGGGATACATAGGTAGTTTAGGACCGCAGTCCTAAATACGAACCCACAACATTTCATGACAGATATTTTTTGGTAAGTCCTTAGACATTGTTTAGGCCATATGGCATAGTTGTGTAAGGCGTAGAAGAACACGCATTAACATGTCACCTGTAGGTGTGTAAGGCGTAGAAGAACATTGTAACACCCTAGGCAAATCCCACATCGACAAAACACGGGAGAGATGCTGGGTTCATAAGTTGACAGTTCGTAACTCATAGTGACGCGTTTTAAAACCGTGAGGGCTTCGGCTCAGAGCGGACAATATCACTAGTGGGCCAGGCCATTACATTTGTGGTATCAGACCCGCTCCGCATGCAACCTTGAACGGTGGTGGGGCAAACCTCAGTGAGGACGCTGAGTCCCATAAGGGGGGTGGATTGTAACACCCTAGGCAAATCCCACATCGACAAAACACGGGAGACATGCTGGGTTCATAAGTTGACAGTTCGTAACTCATAGTGACGCGTTTTAAAACCGTGAGGGCTTCGGCTCAGAGCGGACAATATCACTAGTGGGCCAGGCCATTACATTTGTGGTATCAGAGCCGCTCCGCGTGCAACCTTGAACGATGGTGGGGCAAACCTCAGCGAGGACGCTGAGTCCCATAAGGGGGGTGGATTGTAACACCCTAGGCAAATCCCACATCGACAAAACACGGGAGAGATGCTGGGTTTATAAGTTAGTGGTTCGTAACACCTAGTGACGCGTTTTAAAACCGTGAGGGCTTCGGTCCAGAGCGGACAATATACCACTAAATGTGACGCCCCTTACCCGTCTACCGTATAGCCGAGCAAGAAGTGCCACATTTGGTGCCGGAGCACCCTATCTTGTTTTATCATATCTATTGTAAACTTTTGATGTCATTTAAAACATGTATTCTATGTGTAGAAATTTTTTTTTTTTTTATATCTTATTTCTGTGGAGACCCGGATAGAGCCTCCCTTATTTTATTAGCATTTGGCGGGTTCCACTATCACTTGTTAATATATTCATAGTCATCTCACATATTTCCATATCATATTCTCTTTTATCATATCATTCGCAACTATTTATGAGATCTCAAAATGAAGTGTCATCTATTGCATTCATATTGAAATTCATAGATAATAAATTATAAGTTTTCATTTCAAGTCCAAATAAAATACATCATAAACTAGTAATTACATCATGACTAGACATAATGAACCAAAATACTACTCTACACATGGGCCCTACCAAAATACAAAAGACTGGTGAGGTGACTCTGATCGGTGGCAGATTTGGTCGGAACTCTGTCCAAATACTACTGTGGCGATCACGATCTTGATACCTACGCGATGGAAAACCAACGCGCTAAGCATAACGCTTAGTGGTGCATAATTTATAATAACAATAATTAAACAATTGAATTAATATTTACAAATCATAAATTCTGGGTCTTTTACATTTTTTTATTACACTTTGGAAACAATTAAAATTATTAGGATCTTTCCTATTTACTTATTGTATATTCAGTATTAATTAATTATTATCAATGCCCAAGAAACCTATAACAAATTATAAAAGCTGGATATACGGGAGTATACGGGTTAGACAGCGATATGTCTACCCTGTATACATCTGTCAGGCACGAGGCCAGCTGTCGAGCACGAGACCCGCTGTCAGGCTTGTAAAGCCAGAAATAAAGTAGGCACAATGGCCAGTAAGTAGGCATATAGCCTGTAGAACAATCATACCAGACATATATTGTCAGTTCATGATTTTCTCGGTAGGCGATCGCTATATCTGTAGTCCCTAATTGGTATACCAATTTATCCAACTAAATAAATAAGTCTAGGTATACTATGGGCAATTAAATATTTTTAATTAATTTAGCACTATTCACTATTACTATTTTCTAGTACTGTTCATTGATACCATAAATTTCATATTAATAGGACATTAGTCCTAATTTACATATTCATATCATTTTTAATATTAAATTTTCCTTATGAGTATTTTAATTATCCTATATAGCATTTTTCCCATGAACCTTTCATTAGGTTCATGTTGATGTGTTATCTTTATCTAGGAATTTGACTAGGTTGGGATGTCTATTTAGTCACAATTCCTTCATAACAATTGCTCCTCTATGTTTAAACTTGAATTTCAGTTTTTGAATCACTGAGTTTGGGGTTATAGAACTCAAGTTATGGACAAAATACCAAAGGAATAGTATTTTGGGACATTTTCTGGGTTAGCAGTTTCAGTGACCCAATTTGTGCTAACCATTTGAATTGGTTAAAGGCAAAACTGGGTTAAGTAGTCTTCATGAAAAGTGTAGCCCTATGTCTAAACTTTCCATGGGTAAAATTTTAGGTTATTTGGACCAGTATAGAGAGAGTTATGACCAAATGAACACGTACTGTTCATTTGGTCATTTTCTGGGTTGGGTGCAGGGAAATCCGAATTTGGGTAGTATTTAGCTCAAGTTTTGGACAGAATTTGGGCATGGTTTCTTCATGGAAAATGGGCTATTTTGGGTCTAGTTTCACCTCCAATTGGCCTCATACCAATTGGGGTCACACAATTTTATTTATGGCCTAAAATGTACACTGCCCTCAACAAACACAACCTGCAGAAAATTAACACTTCCAAAACTCAATCTCCTCCAACTTCCTTACTTCAATTTGCATGCAATACACTTCTATAAGCAACAATCTCATCCCAATAGGTCAATTTCAACATTTTACACAAAGTCCTCAACATTTACACAAACCCTAGTTTTCAAAGTTTCAAATTCAATCAATTCAATCCCTTTTCACTTCTCATACATATAATCATATCAATCATCATCTCTAAACTCATTTACATTATTTGAACACAATAAAGCCCAACACATTTCATGGCTGCCAAAATTTGGGGACATCATGGGTTCATGAATTTCTTGTTAATTTCTTGAAATTTCCACTTATCTCAAGTCACTTTCAAGTATTAAAAGAAGAAGGAAGGGAGAAAAGCACTAACCTCTTGTGACCCAACTTGAAAATTTTCCCAAAACTTCAACTTTCCTTCTCCCTATGGGTACCTAGAGCTTCCTTATGATGTGGGCTAAATTTTTAATGAAGGGGACCATGGGTTTTGGTGGATAAATGAAGAGAAACTCAAGCTCAAAGCTTGAGCAAAAATGGTGGAGGGGAGAGAACATGGAGACGGCAAGGAGAGAGAGAAGAGGAAATGAAGAAGACTTGTGGTTGGTGAATTTTTGTCTCTTGTGTCTTATATATATATATATTCTATAATTATTGTACTTTATTTTTTTTTAAATTTCATAAATCTATTTCATTTCTTTTCTTTTCTTTCCTTTTCTTTCCTTTTCTTTTCTTTTCTTTCCTTTTCTTTCCTTTTCTTTTCTTTTCTCTTCTTCTTCTTTCTCTTCTCATTTTTCAAATTCAAATTCATAAAATTAATTTATGTTAATTATTCTATTTCCAAATTTTAATTTGACATTTAAGTCAAAATTCACCTCTAGGGGTGAAATGACCAAAATGCCTTTCATGGTGCTCATCGGATTATTTTTATTTTTTATACCAATTAATAAATTCTCTAAATTTTATTTTATTTCTCAAAATGTTTTTCTTATATTTTTTTTAATATTTATTTCATTAATTTATGCCTCCTCACTATAGTTTAAGTGTAGTTCCAAACATCCTGACTGTCCGAACAGACATTAGTCATCAGAACAGTAAAATGTATGGACTACCTACGGTGAGGGCGTTACAATTCTTCCCCTCTAAATAAAATTTCGTCCTCGAAATTTACACAGTGTAATTAATCGAGGGACCGCTATCTCCTTGTCTTTTCACCTTTTTGTGTTATAATACTTTACTTTTTCTTTAGTCTGTCTTATTAATCCTAGTTCTACAATCTTATCCTTATCTCGATTTACTATTGGAAATATGTAGCTCTACACAATAGTCCCAAGTCGGTACTGTAATCTGCAGCTTACAGCACAAACATCAAGAGCATTGCATAATCACCACGGTATAATCCCAATAGACTAACTCTTTTTTTTTTTTCTCAACTAGTTCTGTACTCATCTTCTTTCATCTCATATACAGCCTCCTTCTCATTTCCATCTATTATCTTTGATACGATCCTTTTCGGTTGATAATCTACCATAACCTTATGGTTCAAAGGGTTGGTGACAAGTATGTCATCTTCTGACCCATCTATCGGTATCCTCTTTCAACAGGAGGTACAATGCATATATAGGGGTGAACATAGTTAGGGTCTATCAATACATACTTAAAGGTATTATAATTAGGAAATGTACCTCTGATCACGTCTGCCGGATTTGGCTCTTCTCGAGCCATAGCGTACACGCGAGATGCTACTTCAGCCTCGGGGTGTTCTATAGTCTTAGAAACTCTCTGTGATGTATCAGCTATCTCTGGTCTCATCGGTCTTCTACCCTCTATCTTGTCGAGCGGACTTAGTGTCTGTGGTGGAGCTGTGGGAGCACTCCTCTGTGGGCAATCTCTCAAAAAAAAATGCTCTATGGACTCACATCTGAAACATCCACCTGTTAGCAATCTACACTTTCCTCTGTGGTTCTTCCAACAATGTGTACAAACTGGCATCGAGGTTGATCTCCGTGCTATAAGACCCGTAAAATTGTCAATTGATACACTCATCTGACCTCCTCTCCTCGGGGCAAATAGGAACCTCTGCCTCTGTTCTTTGCTCTAAATCTAACCCTGAGACCCCCTTGGTCTCTTGCTCTCTATGCTTGTTTGTCTTTGGGTGGCAGTCAGACCCTCTCTTGCACTTTGTCTCTCCTAAATCGCTCATCATTTCTAACTCTCTCTCGGGGTCCTATATACTAGCCGGGAGGTGGTGGCATAGCTCAGTGACTGTGAAGCAATTGAGTCATTTGCTCTAGGAAGGCCTGTTGTGTCCTTACTAAAGTACCCAACGATGGTTCTGCTCTACTGCTACTGCGCCCCTGACTAAACGCAGGTGCAGGTGCGTGACTCTCTACCTCTTCCTCTATTAGTTTTGGAGACCCGTGCTCTGACGGATCGGATGCCATCGATCCTATAAAACAGATAAAAAAAATAGATCTGCATTATTGTCACCTCGACTCTATCTAAAGGCCCATGCAAGTGATGCAACTATTTCTTTCTATCTATCTACGTCTAGGACCGCCTAAACCTTTGCTCTGATACCACTAAATGTAATGGCCTGGCCCACTAGTGATATTGTCTGCTCTGAGCCGAAGCCCTCACGGTTTTAAAACGCGTCACTATGAGTTACGAACTGTCAACTTATGAACCCAGCATGTCTCCCGTGTTTTGTCGATGTGGGATTTGCCTAGGGTGTTACAATCCACCCCCCTTATGGGACTCAGCGTCCTCACTGAGGTTTGCCCCACCACCGTTCAAGGTTGCACGCGGAGCGGCTCTGATACCACAAATGTAATGGCCCGGCCCACTAGTGATATTGTCCGCTCTGGACCGAAGCCCTCACGGTTTTAAAACGCGTCACTAGGTGTTACGAACCACTAACTTATAAACCCAGCATCTCTCCCGTGTTTTGTCGATGTGGGATTTGCCTAGGGTGTTACAAACATACATCACCACAGTTTCAAGTGTCGAACTACGAGTGGATCTGATTCTTCCTCAGGATAATGAGGGGGATACGTAGGTAGTTTAGGACTACGGTCCTAAATACGAATCCACAACATTTCAAATCACACAGTTGCCATTGTCATGAAACCATAGCTAGTCTCATGACACAGAGTGTATCGACAGAGCAAGATGCACTCAATTTTCACATGACACAGTTATCACTATTATGAGACCGTAGCTAGTCTCATGACGCAGAGTGTATCGACAGAGCAAGATACACTCATTTTTCACATGACACAGTTATTACTATTATGAGACCATAGCTAGTCTCATAACATTGAGTATGTTGACCGAGCAAAATATACTTGATCCTTATAGCCAATGTTTCATAGTTATTAGAAATTTGAGTTTCACTTTGACTAAACTTGAGCAATGTTTTCGCATTAATTTCAACTTTCGCCAAAGTGGGGGGCAAACTGTAGACCCTTATTTTGTAATGAGTATGTGCATTGAGGCCGTGGGAAACCCGATGAAGAAAAATTATATGACTATAAGATGTAATTAGAGACATGGAGATGAATTATTAATTTTGTGGCATGATCTTGAAAAAATAATAATGATAATAATAAAGTTTTGAGGAAATTAATTCAATTAAATTTAAATAAAATTTTATTTTGTTTAAATTTAATATGAGTAGTTCTTAAATGGATCTAATTAAGTTTAATTGGGCTCCATGGGCCTAAGAAAGCCTAGTTAGGAATTTTAAATGGGACCCATTTAATTATTTTCTAAAAATTAAAATAACAAAATATCTCTCTCCTCCTTGGCCTTACTCTCTTCCTCACTCCTTCTTGGTGTCACCCCCTTTCCCTCTCTTTCTATTGGTTGGAACACCTCACCCATATTCCAGTCTCATCCAAATTCATCAATCCTAGTTATTTAAGTTATCTGAACTTTATCACACTAGGACTCCAAACCCTACCACACCTCTTCCTCACTCCCTATTGGTGCCTTCCATTTTTTCCTGTCTTCCTATTGGTTGAAACACCTCACCCATATCCCAGTCTTATTCGAATTCTGCAATCGTAGTTGTTTAAGTCATCTAAACTTTATCACCCTAAGACTCCAAACCCTATCACACCTCTCTCCCAAAACCCTATAAATACCTTACTAGAGAAAGGAAAAAAAAGGGGGGGGGGGGGGGGGAGGTGGTGGAAAAGAGGGAGAGAAAATTCAGAGTTATTTAGAGATATTTCAGAGCTATAGGAAATTTAGAGATATTCAAGACTCTTTAAATTCTTCCTTATTTTTTTCTTTTCCTCAAGAAGATTTTCATACAAGATTTCTGGAAGGTCAGTTTTTATTGTTTTCTTTTCAAGATCTATGCCACACAATATTTTAATTCTATGCTCTTTGTCTTCAATTTATTTTATATGTTCATATAGATCATGTAATCATTCTTAATTTGAGGGGATACACAACTCTGCACATGTTTAGTTTCTGTCTCTCGTATTTTTATTATTTTTCTTTATTTTCTGAATCTATAAAAAATTTGTAAAAATTATATTCATATTCTACACGAAATTCCATTAATTTTAGGCTCAAGAATCACTAAAAAAGCTTTAATATTTTGCAAGTTATGGCTATTTGAATTTAGGATTCCTGTAAAATCTGATTTGCAGGATATCCGAATTGTGGAGCCCATATCTCCCTTGTTCCTTAATATTTTTGTGTAAATCTAGTGTCTAAAATTAACTTCAGAATCTTATGAATATTTTCCAATTGGTTCTGCATTCATATCTATTGTGGTTAATGAGTTATGAATTTTACAAAAAAGTAGTACGATTCTGTCACTTAGAAAAATTACGATTTATGTAGACCATTCGGCTAGGGTTTTGTTTGATTTATAAATTTTATGATCTTGTATGATATGTAGGCTGTCTTCTGTAATTTTTTTATGATTTTTAGGCATGTATAACTATTTTTAAAAAATCATATTTCTTGCTACCGTTAATCTGCCAAAATTTGGAAATTGTATATTTATGCATGTTCTTGTATTTTCTTGGGTTTTAATTGATATTTGATCTATTGTTCTATGTTCTTTTAATTCAATAAGTGTTATGAAGTGTTTGGATCATGTTAGAAGACTTAGACCATGAGGTAGTTGTAACTAATTAGGAATTTTAACCCTTTAGGAGACTAGAGTTAGAATCCAATGTAAATTGTTATTGATATTTTCTTTATTTCTTTTATTTTCTTTAGTTTCTTTATTTTTTATTACAAACAAAATTGGTATGTAGCCCTAAGGTAAGTACTAAAGAGGGCATTTGTGTGGAGCTTATATGGAGCTAAACGGGAGTAAGCCAGGGATATCATTGCCATACTAGAAGAGAAGACCCTTTTTTAAGGGTAGCTTGCCCCAATGGCAACTGCATTTACCAACAGGTAAGTAGCTCTAAACTTCTCGAATAACCATTGGCATGGAATTGTAGTAATAATAGAACTTTTATTTGGTAAATTAAAATTAACTTTGTTTTTAATTTAACTAACTTTTGCATTTAATTAATTTAAATAAATACTTTGTAAATTAAAATTAATCTTGTTTGTAAATTAAATTAACATTAGCATGTAAAATAAATTTAATTTAATACTTGGTAATTGTAAAATAAATTTGCATGTTAGAAATCTTTATGAGGTTGTGATTGTTTGGGCCTTATGTGATATTAGAATAAATTACACATGTACATAATTAACTTAGTTCAATTATCCTTAGGGTAACTTAGTGAAAATTAATTAATTAGGTTAAATAGAATCGTAGGGTTATTTGAAATTGAATTTGTTTGTAAATTAAATTCTCAATAATAAATTAATTTTAGTCATCTAGTAAATATCATTTAAATAATTAGCAACCCCATAGATAGGAATTACTTGTGCATGAAAATTGTGTATAAACAACAACCCTTTTGTGAATTACTTGCGTGTGTTTGATTAGAATTGTATTTTTTAGGATAAAGTATAATGAATGAATAATAAATAAGACTTCTAGAAACATTAGTAGAGGACTGGCACTCGAATCAACGAGGTTAGACCAGGCGTAAGGGGTGCCTAACACCTTCCCCTTACGTACCCACTGTCTCGAACCTAGACATTGGGCTATGGTAATGACGGTTGTGAAAACTCTGCAAGGAGTAAGTTGCCATCCATGACCCTCGGAAGAAACACTGAATATGTCCTGGTTATTACCCGGGTGGCGACTCCTGTTTATCTATGCCTTCGTGACATAAATCATTAGTACCGTGGTAGTGTGATGGGAAGACGGTACTTACCAGTGGTTTGATTCTATTAGGATTGTATGAAGTGCATGTCTAGGAAATGCTGTCTAAGGAGGTGGTACTTAAGTGAGGCCATTGTAACTCCACCATCTTTCCTGGGCATTACCTGGTGCATTTTATATAATTCCAATGGATGATATTTCGCCTCACCGCCCCCACCCCTACATCTTGCATTAGTTAAGTTGATTCCATTGAGCCAGTAATTATGCAAATAATTTTAATGTCCTCAGGTACATCCAATATTGGCCACCAAACCATTTACATATTTACAACATCTCATGCTTAATAATTATTCTTAAGAAAATCTCTTAAATTAATTGCATCTTATGCAACTATTTAAAATTTCTTAAAATAATTACCCCAATGGAGGGCCCATGTTATAATTACTTTAATTATAACATTTCCAACTTAATCATTTGTTTGGAAGATTTTATGGTCATCCTAATTACTATTAAGGTCTCACTTTGCACATTATCCATTTAGCATGCATATATCATATAATTACATACATTCCCATACATCTCATGCATTAATGGATAAATAGTAAATATGGTATGATCATGGACTTTCTAAGGGATTCAATTCTGAGCCACCAAGAATTGAACCAGGGCATTCTTAGGTGCATTTCATTCATTCATTTTACAAGAGTTGCTGAAGGAGTACATAATCAACACTTGATCTTAAATTCCTCCCACTGGTCCCACCAATGCTCTTGACCTCCTTGATCTTCTTGCAATCCATTATTACATAGTAATCCTTTGCATACCAAGGCGAATTTACAAGAACTAAATAAATGAAATTACAACCCAAAAATTATTACAACCTTAATAATACATGCCCAAAATAAATTAAAATAAATTAATTAATTTACAATCCCAAAGAAACATAAAAGAAATAAATCCAATCACATTGGTCTTTTATAGTCCATGATCATCCATCATGCATATCACTATTTAACAATTAAATAAAACATACATACTTAAATTAAATTGAATATCTCATATTCAACTTAAAAATCTAGATTTGAATATGATTCAAACAAATTTAAAAATTCAGATTTGAATCACATTCCAACAAATTTAAAAAATTCAGATTTGAATCACATTCAAACAATTTTTAAAAATCAGATTTGAATCACATTCAAATCATTTTTAAAAATTCAGACTTGAATATTATTCAAACAACTTTAAAAATTCAGATTTGAATATGATTTAAATAACTTTAAAAATTCAGATTTGAATCACATTCAAATAACTTTTAAAATTCAGATTTGAATCACATTCAAACAATTTTTAAAATTCTGATTTGAATCAAAATTTAATTTTGTGATTAAAACTACTAATTAAATACTTTAATTAGTCATAGGATAGGCCTTTAGATCATACAACAATTGCAGAATTTAAAACCAAACCTTGCGCCACCCATGAAGGCCAAAGATAGCGCGCCAAAGATAGCGCACCAATGATGGTGTTCATCACCCAAGCCGCCACCTTTCTTGCAACCAGTAATGGATCTATCATCTCATGATTATTCCACACAATTAAATCATATAATCAACAATCTAAATGGCCAATATAGTGGCTCTGATACCAATTGAAGGAGCGAAATTATGAAAAACACAAGTTTATACCATTGAATTCAAAAATTTTCACCTAGGGTCACATGTATCATGCAAGATTTATTTTTATTTATTTGATTTCAATGATAAACAACATATTAAAACTCTTTTAATATGTTTTTGGATCTGTATTTGCTATTTAAGATTTTAAAATTAATCAGATTAATTTTAAAACCCTAGATTAAATCAAGAACAAATACACTAACCTCCTGATGCACTGCAGCGTATTTGTACCTTTGGGATGCGTCTTTAGGACACCAGACGTTGTTCCTCTAGCTTGTCCACACTAAGATCACCTATGGCAGCCCTTGAACAGCTTCTGAAGCTTTTTCTATTAATTAGAAAATCAAGTTTTGCCTTTTAAGAGATTAAAGATGTAAACAGGACACTAGAAACAATTTCTAGTATTTTTAATTCAAGAGATTGTTTGCTAATCACTTGGAATTGATGAGAGATGAAGAAGAAGAGATAATGGGAGCTTCAAGGGTGGTGGCACAAATGGGAGGCAGTGGCTGGTTGTTATTTTTCTTTTTTATAATAACACTTATATAGCTAGGTCACCACTTAAAACCCTTGCCACATGTCACCTTCTTATTGGCTTTAGGTTTAATTGACCCAATCACATTGTGCCAAGTTTCAAACCTATCTTTAATCTTAATTTTAATCATCTTACATGATTAAAAAACATTTGGCAAGCTTATGTGTAGTGCTATGTGTCACCATCTCATGGTGCTACATGTCACCCTGTGAAATGACCAAAATACCCATGTGTCTTAATTTTGAGTTCTCAACTCAAAATAATTATTTCTCTTCTTCTAATCAATTTATATCAAATATAAATTAATTAATTAATTTCTCATTAATTAAATTCATATTTAAACACTTTAAATATAAATTTAACTTGTACTATACATCCAATAACCTAGATTTGGTTTCAAGTCATGCTAGAGACTTTGCAATCTAATTGCAAACCAAACCTATTTAATTAATCAATTAAACTCTTTAATTAATTAATTAAATTATATTTAATTTAGTGATTACTTGTGTATATGTGTGACTTACTAGGCTCATCACTAATTGGCAATGAGACATGATATCAACTCTTAATATCATCAGAACTCTTTCTTACCATAAATGATTGCTCTAAATCATTTTATGCACCTCATAGACCATGGTTAACACCTAGCATACCATGCCATGGCCACCCAATTAGTAATAAGGTTTACCTTAAATGAACCTATAATCATATGTTACCATGCACTAGAATCTCTCTGTTACAAAATCCCAACTTAAGCTGGAGTCATGGTTTATGTCAAACTCCATTTGCTATGAATATTATGTTCTCTTTTAATTTCAGTTCTTGATTAAAAGATTTTCTCATCAGAAACTCTTTTCTGATTAAATCTATCTATCCTGGCTAGGAACTTGAAACATCAAGAACAATTGAATGAACATAGAATTTTATCCCTATTTACTTAGAGGAACATATTCCATCTTGATCAACACCTACCTCCATATATAACTAGGAGGAGCAAACACATGCCCGTATACCCATACATAGTATAAGTATGAAAGCAGTATCAAACTCAAACCACCTATATACAAGATAACTGTGCTATCTTAGGTCTAAAGATTATATGCACTGATATGATTTATGACAATACATTAACAAGAGTAAACTCCATGTGCTTGTCATAAGTGTCACTGGTTCAGCCTACTTATCATGTATAAGTGCCTATCATGTTTGTTATATGGCATGAGACTCACCATTCCATCTTATTTATATCTCATATAAATAACTTGGGAACAAACATGAATACAATCTTTCTGAATAAGTCATGTCCTTATCATGAAGTATCCTCGATTGTGAACCTATTTATGATACTTTGTACTAGAAATACGGTCACTCATATTCTTAACAACTTAATAATAGAATTTCTAACAAAATATCAATGGACCTTTTCTATTACACATAAATATATTATGTAAACGGAAAAGTGGAAATGCCTTTTATTAATAAAATATGTACAAGATACATACTAAATGATATGCTCTAGGGCATACTACTAACAGTCATGGTACAACAATCATTTTCTTTATCCCTTCTTTTGCCAACAAAAGATGTAACTGTTACACTCATTTCATATAGGCATTTTAGGGTAGTTTTGCATCCATTTTGCCCTTATATTTTAGTGTATTTTATGTTTTTAGCTTTATTTTAGCTTATTTGTTAAATTTAAATACTTTATATTTGATTTTGTAATTTTGTTGTTTTTGATAGGATTTTATGGCAAATCGAAGATCAATGAGTGCAATAGGAAGTGATTTGAAGAGATTTGGAGTTCTTTAAGCATGAAGGAAAGTTAAAGAAATCAAGCCTTGAAAGAGCAAACCAGCCGAAATTTGCTTGAGACTTTGCTTAAGATCATGCTTAGGGTAAAGCGGTAGTGCTTAAGGTGCAGCACAAGTCAAGCATAAGCAGAAAAGTCCATTTTACTCTAAGTCTGCCGAGATTTGCTGAGGGTCTGCTTAACCTTAAGCAGATAGTGCGACCAGAAGCTGAAATTTGCTAAGAAGCTGCTTAGGGTTAAGCCGTACCCTAAGCAGACTGCCAAGAACGTGAATAATGCTGCTGACTTGGATAATTTTACACCTCATTTCCTATCCACTCCTTGACTCTTATTTACCTTTAGGGCAACTTTTTGGGACGATATAAATTCATCATTTCCTAGTTTTTGCCACATGAGGAAAAGGAGGAGAAACAAAAAGGAAAGAAAATATAATAGAGAGAGGAGAAAACACCAGTTCTCTTGTGGAGGAGCTGCTGCAACCATTTTTGGAGCTCTAGAAACCAGAGTTTTGGGTTCTTCTACCTGGGTTTTTCTATTTTAGCCCTCTTATCATGTTTTTCTTTACTTTTCCATCAATCATTCTTGTAAATACCATTATGAGTGAGTAAACTCTTTAGATTTCAGAGTTGGGAAATATGTTTTAGATTAATTTGTGGATTTGGACTGGGTATTTCCTTATTTTATATAAATATGAGTTTTGATTCCTTCCTTGTGTGCTTGATTTACTTGCCTAATGTTGGTACCCATTGGGTATTGTGTTAATCTTCGATTGAAGGACCGAAATGTGAAAGTTATTGATAGATAATCAAGGATTGGAACTTAAAATCACCTAGATTTAGAAATAAACTAGGATTTTAAGAGGAATTAATTATTGGTTACAAAACTTAATGGGTTTTAAAGTAATCAAATAACATACGAAAGTAGGTTTGGTTATTTTAGAACACACTTTGGTTTGCTTGAAAAAGATATCAAAGGAATTTAGAATCAATTTCCTTCAAACTCTATTTTTCCCTAAAAATTGGAATGCCAAAGATAAATCCCAATTAATTTATGCATAAACCCCCAACTTTGGAATCACTTTTAGCATAATTAAACTTTGATTTGAATTACCCATTGTTAATTTAGTTTAATTGCAAACTAGATCTAGAATTTATTTGTTGCCCTTTTATCCATTCCAATTAGATTAATCAATTTACCTTGCTCATTTATATTTACCATTTATTCATTAATTATTAGCCCAAATAATCGCTTCATTCATAGTTTGGTACTTAAACAGCAAATCCTCATGGGAACGATACTTGATTCATCACTTTATTACTTGAGACGACCCGTATACTTGCAGATTCGCCCCATCAAGTTTTTGGCGCCGTTGCCGGAGATTTGATTTTTGTTTGACATTGAACAATTGTTTGTTTGGTTAATTTGGGCACTTTATTTTATTTTCTTTTTACCATTTTACTTTGAGAATTTGTTTATTTTGTTTTTCAGGTGCTTTATTTCATGAGAAGTACAAAAAGTGAAGAAATCAATTTATTCTTTGACCCAGAAATAGAAAAGACAGCAAAAGCTTTAAGAGCAGAATCTAAAAGGAGAAAAGCTGAAATTAAAGCTCAACAACAACAAGAAAGAGCACAAAAGCAAGAGCAATTACAAGAAGAAATGGCCAACAATAATAACAACCGCTCTATGAAGGATCATGCCTATCCTAACATTGGGGATTTCATGCCACGTATCACAAGACCAAGAGTAGAAGCTAATAATTTTGAACTGAAGCCTGCACTCTGTCAGATGGTACAACAATCAGAATTTGGAGGAAATCCAAGTGAAAGTCCACATGTGCATCTAGCACACTTTCTTGAGATCAGTGATATATTGAAGATAAATGGAGTTTCTGATGATGCAATTCGACTCAGATTATTTCCTTTTTCTCTGAAGGACCGAGCTAGAGAGTGGTTACATTCATTGCCACCGGGTTCTATCACAACATGGGATGAACTTTCTCTAGCATTTTTAGCTCAATATTTTCCACCAAGCAAGACAGCTAAGCTAAGAAATGAGCTGACTTCTTTCAAACCTAGAGATGATGAGAGCTTGTATGAAGCATGGGAGAGGTACAAGGATTTGCAAAGGAGATGTCCACATCATGGGATTCCTAAGTGGATGCTTGTTTAACACTTTTACAATGGAGTTTCACCAGCTATTAGAAGTACAATTGATGCATCTTCTGGAGGTGATCTTATGGAAAAATCTGAAGATGAAGCTTTTTCTGCTCTGGATAAAATTGCTTATAACAATTACCAATGGAGTTGTGAGAGGAATGAGATCAAGAAACTAGCTGGAATGTTTGAGCTTGATGCCATGAATATGATTAATGCTAAGTTTGATGCTTTGACAAGGAAAATGGACAAGCTAAGCATGAAAGTAGATTCTTCAGCTGGAGGTCCTAGTAATTCAGTAGAAGTTGGGGCTGCAAACGTCAATTGTGCAGCTGATTTTTCTGCACTTAATCAAGATTTTTCAAGTGAGCAAGTGGATTATGTGGGGAACTACAATCAAAGACCAAGTGGTAACCCATTTTCTGCAACTTATGATCCAGCATGGAGAAGCCACCCCAATTTCTCTTGGGGAGGTAGACAAGGACAAAATCAAAATTTTCAGCAACCTTCTGGGTATCAACAACATCAGAATTTTCAGCAGAATAGAGGTCCTCCTCCTGGAATTCTTAAACCTCAAAATGCACCTGCTCCACCTCTACCACAATAAGCACAACCAGACAAGACAGCTAGATTAGAAGCTATGATTGAGACTCTACTTGTGAGCCATCAAAGTCAATAAGATATGATTTCTCAATTAGCATCTAAAGTAGATCAAATGGCAACACACAACAAGATGTTAGGGAATCAAATAGCTCAATAGGCTAGCTCTTCAAATAGTAAAGCTTTTGGGAAGCTTCCTAGCCAACCTGAGAATCCAAGGGAGCAGTGCAATGCCGTTACTTTAAGAAGTGGAAATGTAATGGGGGAAGAACACGAAATTGAAGTAAAGTTGAAAGAAAAGAAAGATGAGTGTGAGAGTGAATCCACTTCAACTAAAGCTAAAGCTAGTAAGGAAGCAAATGAAGAGAAAGAAGATAAAAAGAAAATAGAAGAGAAATATGTGCTTCCTGCACCGTACAAGCCACCATTGCCCTTTCCTCAGAGGTTTCATAAAAGCACAATTAGATAAGCAGTTTGGGAAATTCCTTGAAGTTTTGAAGAAGTTGTATATCAACATTCCATTCACCGATGTCATTTCTCAAATGCCTTCTTATGCTAAGTTTTTGAGGGAGATTTTATCAAATAAAAGAAGGTTAGGAGATTATGAAACTGCTGCACTTACTGAGGAGTGCAGTGCTATATTGCAGAACAAACTCCCACCTAAGCTGAAAGATCCTGGAAGTTTTTCCATACCATGTCACATTGGAGAAACAAGTATTGAGAGAGCATTATGTGACTTGGGGGCTAGTGTTAGCTTGATGCCACTTTCCATATGTGAGAAGTTAAAGGTTGGAGATCTAAAGCCCACAACTATTTCTTTGCAGTTAGCTGACAGATCTATAAAGTATCCAATTGGGATTTTAGAGAATGTACCATTAAAAGTTGGGAAGTTTTTCATTCCAGTGGATTTTATTGTACTAGAGATGGAGGAGGATGTAAGAACACCCATCATACTTGGAAGGCCATTTTTAGCCACTGCAGGAGCTAATATAGATGTAAAGAATGGGAAATTGAAGTTGACAGTGGGGGAGGAGGAAATAGAGTTTAATTTATTCCAACATTCCAAGGAACCAGCTGTGATGAATTCTTGTTATAGGATAGATGTTATAGAGCATGATGCTGGAACTGAAGTTACTAAACTAGAGGAAAATCAAGCTATTCCAATGCAATGCAATCAGCATAAAGTGCGAAAGAAAAAGTCAGCTTCACTATCTCATTTGATTAACAATGAAGCTTCAAAAGTTAAGCTCAAGCCTCCATCAAAATCACTCAAAAGAGGAGATTCATCTAAAGTTTGTAAGAATATTCTTCAAGATATAGTTGGAATTCTGAACAAAGCAATAGGTATTTTCACATATAATGGGAAAAAGTTGAAGTATAAATTCATTTCAGCACCTGTTGTGAAGGGAGGTAATATTTTCCAATTCCAACCACCATGGGCTTTGAAAAGAAGGTCAAGCTTAAGACCTTAAACAAGTGCTTTTTGGGAGGCAACCCAAGCGTATCCTTTTATAGATTATTAATTTTCCATTTCATTTCATTTTCAGTTTTTACCCTCATTAAACTCAAAAGTGACATTTGTTTATCTTTTATAGGTCATTCATGAAGATTGGGCAAATTGACACTTGTAGCAAAACGAAAGAATTGAAAGGGAGCAAGTATAAGCAAAATTCTGCACTTTATGCAGTACCTGTGAACAGTAACACCTTTAAACTTGTGCTAAATTGCTGATATTGCAATCTACTTGATAGCACATGTTTAATTTTGTGTTTTGTGTAAATTTTGTGAAATGCAACTTAAATGAGGATCAATTTTGATATTTAGGACTGATGTGAGCTTTATTAAAGTGCAAAAATAGTGTTTGTTAAGTTTTACCTTTTAGTGTATATATAGTTTTTGTAGTCTGTTAGAATTTGCATGTTTTTGTTTGAATTGCTGCTAGTTTTTGTAGTCTGCTAATTTTTATTACTGTTCACGCTACTGTTCATGCTGCTTAAGAAGTCAATTTCTATGTCTTTTCTGCAAATTTTGAATGTCTGGAACTTGTCTCAAATGCTGCTGAAAATATGCTTTGTGTATAAGCTTGGAAATCAAACCATTTCGTTGGGTTTGCAGAAAGGTAATTACAATCCATGCTTAATTTAAGTTGTTTGCCTTTCAAATCCCTTCATAGTTATGTTATGTTTGATGAGTTCTAAGAAATGATGAGCTTAAATTCCTCAATTTTATGGTGTTTGTGTGTATTTGGTAATTGCTGAGGGTCATGATAGCATTCCATAGCATTTGGACTGTTTTTGGTAAGCAAAATCACAATTTTTCCCAAAACCTGCCAAAATTTGCTGATGATGTTGCTTACTAAGCTGTATCCTATGCAAATTCTGCTTAACCCTATGCAAATTCTGCTTAACCCTAAGCAAATTTCTGTTTGACCCTAAGCAACACCAGAATCGTTAGTTCAGCAATTGCTGCATGCTTAACCTAAGCAACTACCCTATGCAAGTCATGCTTAACCTTAAGTAATTTTGTGCTTACCCCAACAAAATGCCTTGTGCCACTAGTAGACCCACCAACAGCAAGCTGAACAACAGTAAAGCCTTGATAGCAGAGCTTGAACAGTAGCAGTAGTTTAGTACTAGTTTTAGTTCTTCAATTCAGTTTTAGTTTCTGTTTTAGGTTTGTTTTGTAATCTGTTTATTTTAATCTTCAAACTTTAGTAATAGTTGTAATACTTTGGTAATTAGTTTTTATGATTATATTTGCATTCATTTCCTTTAGTTTAGTTTATTTTATTTTATCTTTTGATATGGATATAGTTATTCTATGAATTCTTTTTAGTTTAATTCTTGATTTAACTGTTAGATCTTATTTCATTACATTTCTTTTTCATCTTCTTGCACATTATTTTTGTACTTTATCTTTTATTCAGTCCTAATTTTGTTGATATTGATGAGTTGCAAAATTTCCTTTGAGCTGCATTTGTTTCACATCATTTGGAGGTAACAGCTTACCCTTTTACTATTTATGCTTATGGTATGTTGCTAATGCTTATGCTTTCGCTTTACCCTACGCAGCAGGTTAAGCAACATCTTAAGCAGTGTAAATTCATACATTTGGGATACTTTTCCATATTTTTCTCTCTAAAGCTTCATTGTTAATATCACTTTGAGCTAATTTTGGAATTCTTGACCTTATATTGATTTAATCCCCAATTGTATAAATTTCATTAATTGAGTAGTTCACAAAATTTTGCCCATCTTTGCATTCATTTTAAACATTGAGGACAATGTTTCATTTGAGTTTTGGGGTGAGGGCAAAATTTTTGCAAAATTTTTAAAATTTTCATTCATTCATTTATTGCATTTCATTCATTCATATATAGATAATTCATACACTTATACATATACCACACACATGTCTATACCCATATACATACATTTGCATATAGTTTTCATATAGATTACACTTAGTTTTAATTTGATTTATGCATTCACTTTAGGATCATGCATATCATAAAAATAAATTTTTATCTTGTCCTTAGAGGATTGAGAATTGCTTTGAAGAGCAATTAAGCTTACTTTTAGAAGGGTTTGATGGATTGAAAGTTCTAGATAGGTGCAAAGTTATTAGATTCTTGCTTTAGTTTATATCTTCTTAGCCAAGGGCCACCCAATCAATTGCATTGACTTTGAGTGCCTAGAGAAAACTCTAAGGTGAGAAGTAGCTAATTGATATCTCACCAATCCTAGAACAATCTTTTTAAACCTTTCAAGGCGAAATCATAGCATACACTTGAAAAAGAAATGATCTAGGCATTCTTTGAATTTTAAACCCATATTTTAGCCTTAGCCAACCTCACTTTAAAATTTTCCTTTAGAACCAATTTGAGCTTACATTTATATCTCTTATTCCTTTGGAACCCATATCAATGCCTAGCCATAACCCCAAACACTTACCTACCCTCCATGAGAATAATTCTTTGAGTGATAGATACACATAAAAAAAAAGTAAATATATATATATATATATATATATATATATATATATATATATATAACAATTAGTTGGGAGAAGTGACTAAAATAAAAAGGCTAGCAAATTCAATTATGGTATGCAAAGTAATTCACCATCCAAGTACACAAAGAAATGAGTTTGGGGGTGAATTGGAAGGGACAATTGTAATTCAAAGTCAATGTTATTTATGTAGTCCCTTTAAAAGCTTCAAAATTATATGCTAGCATTGGTGAATAGTTGTAAAGTTCCTTCTCCCAATTGATCCTTGAAAAAAAAAAAATTTGTGTCTTGATCTTTTAATAATTTGATTATTCTCATATTTTGTTACCCTTATCCCTTTCTTGTTAACCACATTATCACCCCCTTAGCCGCACTACAACCCTTGAAAGTCCTTTTGATCTTTTGATGGTATTTTGCTACATTAGTGGAGATTGGAATAGGAGAATTGCCTATGGGATTGGGATATCATTAATCTATTTATTTACTTCCATCATTATTTGAGACACTTTAGTTTATGGATTACCCTATAGTCTATTTAGGCATGATTATTCTTTGTGATTGATTGGTTTGGGCTTGATGATATGGATAATTGACCCAAGGCTAAGCGGTGATAACTTTGGTAAGGATTAAATTCTTTGCATCTTGAAAGTGGGTATATGGTTTGTTGGTGGCTAAAAGTAAACTTGAGAGTTTGGATAAGTAATTTTCATAAATTTAAGGCAAGGTACCCCAAATTGCATTAATTGTTTTTAATTTGCTTGAGGACAAGCAAAGGTTTGAGTTTGGGGGAATTTGTTACACTCATTTCATATAGGCATTTTAGGGTAGTTTTGCATCCATTTTGCCCTTATATTTTAGTGTATTTTATGTTTTTAGCTTTATTTTAGCTTATTTGTTAAATTTAAATACTTTATATTTATTTTTGTAATTTTATTGTTTTTGATAGGATTTTGTGGCAAATCGAAGATCAATTAGTGCAATAGGAAATGATTTGAAGAGATTTGGAGTTCTTTAAGCATGGAGGAAAGTTAAAGAAATCAAGCCTTGAAAGAGTAAACCAGCCGAAATTTGCTTGAGACTTTGCTTAAGATCATGCTTAGGGTAAAGCGGTAGTGCTTAAGGTGCAGCACAAGTCAAGCATGAGCAGAAAAGTCCATTTTACTCTAAGTCTACCGAGATTTGCTGAGGGTCTGCTTAACCTTAAGCAGACAGTGCGACCAGAAGCTGAAATTTGCTAAGAAGCTGCTTAGGGTTAAGCCGTACCCTGCGGCATCGCTAACGTGAATAATGCTGCTGACTTGGATAATTTTACACCTCATTTCCTATCCACTCCTTGACTCTTATTTACCTTTAGGGCAACTTTTTGGGAAGATATAAATTCATCATTTCCTATTTTTTGCCACAAGAGGAAAAGGAGGAGAAACAAAAAGGAAAGAAAATATAATAGAGAGAGGAGAAAACGCCATTTCTCTTGTGGAGGAGCTGCTGCAACCATTTTTGGAGCTCCAGAAACCAGAGTTTTGGGTTCTTCTACCTGGGTTTTTCTATTTTAGCCCTCTTATCATGTTTTTCTTTACTTTTCCATCAATCATTCTTGTAAATACCATTATGAGTGAGTAAACTCTTTAGATTTCAGAGTTGGGAAATATGTTTTAGATTAATTTGTGGATTTGGACTAGGTATTTCCTTATTTTACATAAATATGAGTTTTGATTCCTTCCTTGTGTGCTTGATTTACTTGCCTAATGTTGGTACCCATTGGGTATTGTGTTAATCTTTGATTGAAGGACCGAAAGGTGAAAGTCATTGATAGATAATCAAGGATTGGAACTTAAAATCACCTAGATTTAGAAATAAACTAGGATTTTAAGAGGAATTAATTATTGGTTACAAAACTTAATGGGTTTTAAAGTAATCAAATAACATACGAAAGTAGGTTTGGTTATTTTAGAACACACTTTGGTTTGCTTGAAAAAGATATCAAAGGAATTTAGAATCAATTTCCTTCAAACTCTATTTTTCCCTAAAAATTGGAATGCCCAAGACAAATCCCAATTAATTTATGCATAAACCTCCAACTCTGTAATCACTTTTAGCATAATTAGACTTTGATTTGAATTACCCATTATTAATTTAGTTTAATTGCAAACTAGATCTAGAATTTATTTGTTGCCCTTTTACCCATTCCAATTAGATTAATCAATTTACCTTGCTCATTTATATTTACCGTTTATTCATTAATCATTAACCCAAATAATCGCTTCATTCATAGTTTGGTACTTAAACAGCAAATCCTCGTGGGAACGATACTTGATTCATCACTTTATTACTTGAGACGACCCGTATACTTGCGGATTTGCCCCATCAGTAACTCATAGAAAAATTATTATTTAGTCTCTCTATTTTGATTAAATTAATTATTTGGTCCTTATATTTTTTAAAGATGCAC
Organism: Hevea brasiliensis; assembly: GCF_030052815.1. Classification (NCBI taxonomy): domain Eukaryota; kingdom Viridiplantae; phylum Streptophyta; class Magnoliopsida; order Malpighiales; family Euphorbiaceae; genus Hevea; species Hevea brasiliensis. Next base: position 88,371,678 of record NC_079502.1, read on the forward strand.
TATTTAATCAATGTATTTTGCTTCCATTAAACTCTTTAGTCCTTACATCAAATTTGTTGTTAGTTAATCGATTTTAATGCCAATCAAACTACTTTTTAGTTTCTCTATTTTAGTAAAAACTAATTAGTTTGTCCTTATATTTTAAAAGACACAATATTTTGAAAAGTACATTCCTTAATAAAAATGAAAATTTTGTTGTATGGAGACTAAATTTGAATTTACATTTTCTTAAATTGTTTAAGTATTTTTATTCAATTTCCTATGTATCATTTTGTGCTTTCTTTATTTGCAAACAATTTTTTCTGGATTATTACCTTGACTACTTGGATTATTACCTTGATTACTTGGAGATTTATGGGAATTGATTAACCATTTTGCATAGACTGCTTGTACCATTTTCTATCAAAAGATGAAAAATAGAGAGAGAATGATAGAAAGAGGGGTGCAGGTGTAGAGGGGGAGAAATAAGGGGAGAGAGAAATAAGGTAGGATTAGTCTGAAACTTGTTTTGTGCTCGATTTTTACTTTCCTTAGTTGTTCGGTTCAGATTGCTGTTGGTTTTTTGAATGTATTTTGTAGCTTTTCTTTCAATTTGGTCTTCATTTGTTTGTCTCTTGGTTTTTTTACTTAGCATGTCATGTCCTTAGATGGGTGTATTGGGGAACTTTATTGACCAGGGTACAGCGGTGAGTGTCAATACTAAGTTTTTCTTGAATTTTAATTTAATAAAAATTTTTGCTTATAATAGCAAAGAGAGAAATAAGGAGGAGAGGGTCAGGACAATTTAAGTATAAAAAATAATGAGAGGGACCAAAGAGTCAATAGAACCAAATTAAAGGGACAAAATAGTAGTACTTTTCAAAATATATTGACCAAGTAATTAATTTTACTAAAATTAAGGGACTAAATAGTAGTTTAACTAACATTAAAATCTATTAACTAACAAAAAAAATTGACGAAGGAACTAAATATTTTAACGGATTAAAAATAAGGAAACTAAATAGTAAATTTTTAAAATAAAGGAACTAAGTAGTTAATTTATTAAAATGCTGGGATTAAATAATAATCTTTCCTAACTTATATCCACGCAAGTATATAAAAAAGGAAAAACTTATATGTTGGCATAGTCATACTTCAAATATTCATCATTTTTAGCTTAAATTTCATGAACGATTACATATGACATATAACATCGAAAGTGTATCATACTAGCATAGCAAAATTCAGGACAAAAAACGTAAGCAATGTTAATTTGAAATGAAGGATATTAGATGAGGCATTTAAAAAAAAAAAAAAAAAAAAAAAGCCATAAATTTCATTTGAAATTTACTTTTTTGATAATAAAAAAGACGACAAAATCTATGAATTATTAAAAATATCTCATCTATTAAAATTTCTTAAATTTCTTATTTTGAAATCTCACCTCATAAATGTTATTTTCTCTTTATTTGGATTGTAAAATTTTATAAGAATTCAATTTAATTGATTTTTCTAGTTAATTCTCATATTTGGAATAAAAGAATTCAATTTTTTTAACTTAAAACATTTTTTATTTTAAAAGAAATAAACTTCAAGCAAAATTTTGTAAGAATTCAATTAAATTCTTTTCTTGTAAATGATTTATTCTAAAAAAAAAAAGACTTTGTGAAATTCCTCATTTAGTTAATGAGGAATTTTTTAAATAATTATTTTATAATAAACTACTCATAATATCTATGAATTTTGTTATAAAGAAAAATTTATTGAAAATCTATGAATTTAATTGCCTACCATAAAAAATTATACAAATTAAGGGAATTAAGTTCCCTATATTTTAACTATTGATTTTATTAAATTTTATAAAATTTAAATTTCTTCAATTCAAACGATATTGCCATCAATCTCTCCGGGGATGAGGGTAAATATGAAAAGAAAAAAGAAAGTTGTAATTGATAGGATTAAAAAAAGATGCATGAGGAACCCAACAAAGAAGCTTAAGAAAAATATAAGAAAAAAGAAAGTCTTACCAAACAATCAAGATTCAAAGTTAGCAGTGGCTTGGGTTCATAACTGTTGAGATTATAAATTTCACATCTGGAAAATATAAAAATAAAAGGGTAAATATAAGTAGTTATATTATAATATTGACTTAACTAGTCATTTTGATATATAAAGCAATCTAATTATTTATATAAGTCCGAATCAAAATGAATTAAATTATAGTTTGACTAACACTCTCTCCGAATTTAACATGGTATGAGAGCTCGGTTTGGGGTTATAATTTTCAGCCACCCATAAGTCTGTATAATTTGGTCTATATTGAGTTAAATATAAAGTAACTGAGATTTACTTATAAAAAAAAAAGTACATATTAAGAGAAATTCTTGCCCAATAAACTAAATGAGATTTACATATTTCTATATTAAATATATAATAAATCAAATCTATATAAGTTTTTCACTCTCCCTTATTTCAGCAAATTTGTCTTTGATGACATGAAGTAAATCAACGTGGCTTTTCGATTGATATATCTCTCATATTATGGGACTACGGGTAGCTTTGCCCTTCCAATTCTTTTAGATTTTCTCTGTGTACATATATATATTTATAAAAAAATTAATTTATTTTAGATAAAATTATTTTATTTTAAAAATTGGCCTCTAAAAAATATTATTTTATTAAGATATAAATAATGTAAAATATTGAAATTATCTATTTTTTATTATATATTCAAAATTTTTCTAAAGTATTAGAACCCTCAAAAAAATTATAGCTTAATTACACTCTATTATGGTATTTTTGAATATACAATATTAACCCTTCAAAATATACAATGAATATGAAATATATAAAAAAAATAAGTGTAATTAAATAATATATTAAATTAATAATATTGACTCTTTCAAAATTAATTTTTTAACTCCGCCACCCACTGGATCAATTGTCTATATTTTATTATGTATGAGATTATTAAAACATGTTAATTTTCAAATCTTTAAGAATTTTTCAAATGAAAAGAATTGTCAAAAGAAGTGGTCGTACTTGTTAATTGTTATTGATAGTTATTGTGTAACTGTAATAAATATTTTAATAATGGTCAATCGAATTATAAAGTTGTAAGTACCGCAAATCGTAAGTATACAGCCAATTGATTGTTCTAATCATGCAGCAAGGACTGATTAGAAAATAACAATTACATAAAAAATTTCGAAAATATGACAAAAAAAAGTCATCTTACAGTGTTACAACTATCAAGCAAGAATCCTTCAAAAATTATTGAGAACTTTTAAGTCAGCAATACTAGAATTAATTTTAAGAATATAAATTTTTAATTTTAAATCTTAATTAAAATTAAATTAATAAAATAATCCGATAGTATAAGTGGTCCTTCAGTCCATTAACGTATTTCAGTATTAGTAGAGATAGAAACTTAAAATTTTAGGTCGACTAGCTCCTTGATATAGTATTAGAGTTTAAATCTTAATCATTCCTATTTATTAGTTAAATATTTTAGCATAAGATAAAGTGAGCTTTCACATAGAGCATAACCTTCTAATAAGAAAAAAAAATATAAATATAAATAATTAAATCCTCTATTCATAGATGATTTGATAATTTTTATTGTAGATGATCAAATAAATTTTCTGTAATACTCTCTTTTTCAAGAACTTATTAATTCTTTGATCTAAAAAAAAAAATTAAACCATCAAATATCAATCATTATTTAGTCCCTAAAATTTTATTTTATTAACAAAATAATCTTATATCTAAATTTTATATTTAATAATTATTTATTTTATATTTAAATATTGATATACTTCATAAAATATTATAAAATTGTTATATTTATAATTTTTTTGAAGAATTTTGTATTCATAATTATTTAAATATAAAACAATAAAAAATAGTTCATAATAAAACAATATATTTGACTAAATTCTTCAAATTTTTTATATTATGGTCAATAATTTTTAAGAATTTCTTCAAGGTGATAGTGCTCTCCTAACATGCTGGTAGAATTGTTTGAGGTTGGATTATTTCTAGTGGCCGGAGTGAATTATTCCATAATGGCGATGTTTTGACTTTCTAAAAGGATCCATTAATTGCAATTAATAACTTGAGATATATATGTACCATAATCACTTCCCCAGTTATTGATTGATTCCTCATGCCTATGTTGTTTTGGCTCCATACCTACTATACAAATTAATAACTTGTGGGTTTCTCGAGTTGAATGTTGACGATTTCTAACCAAAGACAAAGTTTAGAGAAGATCATTAAATTAATTTTTGTAATGCTAATTGATGTAATCTGTGATTCTAAGGTCAGTGAGCAATCTATGTATTGCCTATAACAAAAAGGAGGTGAGGTCGGTGGCCTAACTGGGGCCACTTCGATGATGAAGTTAGTGAATGTCAAAGAAAGAGCAAACACTGAAAAGTAATAATAGAATAAAATTGCATAACTTAACTAATGTCATGAGCCATTTTTATAGGGTAGAGTATGATATTTTTTCCACCCTACTCGGGATTTGTCAACTCACATCCAATTATTTTCTTTCATATATTTCGAAAACGTTACTAACAGTGTAGCGGAATTCCCGGTGAGAACCTAGCACATCCTATCAGCATAATTCCAACTTCTAACCGAATACTCTACTTTGTCCAAGCATCCTGCATTTCATACGAACTCCTAACTTCTTGTTCAAACACCGCATGGTCTATCCGAACATATTACATCTTGACTGAGCACCTTATGTTCTAAACATATTGCATCCCGATCGAATATCTTATGTTCTATCCAAATATATCATATCCTGGTTGAACACCTTATATTTTTATTTGTTCCAGATTTGAAAATCTGAATCCCTTTCTGTTTGAATCGGATTTCTATCCATACTATATCACTAATATATCCTTAAAATCAAATAATTTTTTACGTAATTGATAGATTTTTTTTAAAACACATTTGATTGATAATTATTTGTACTTGTTAATTCATAATCGGATTTTAATTAAAAAAAAATCAACAGTCGATTCAGTTTGGACGTAAACCCGAATTTTTTAAACTTGAAAGTAACCGATGAAAGATCTTTATTAGAAAAAAAAAAACATATATATATATATATATATATATATAAATTATTTATTTTATTATTTTAAATTATATTATATTAATATACATTAAAATATTTTTTAAAAAACACTATATGTTTTTAAATTATTAATTATAATACATTATTACTACTTTTAAGAGATTATTAATTAATTAAAAAAAAAGAGATTATTAATTTTATAATATATAATTATTTATATTTAATAGAATATTAATTAAATTTTGATTAATTTCAATTAAATTTTAAATTCTTAATCTTCTATCTTTACTATTCAATGGCCGGACGGATTTTCAACTTAACTTTGCTATCACTTAAATAATAATAATAATAATAATAATAATAATAATAATAATAATAATAATAATTCTCATATTTAGAAGGAAAGAATTCGATTTCTATTTTTAACTTAAAAAATTTTTCAATTTAAAAGAAATAAAAATCAAACATAATTTTATAAAAATTCAATTAAATTTTTTTCTTATAAATTATTTATCCCAATGAAACACTTTGTAAAATTCGTTATTTAATTAATGAATAATTTTTTAGACAATTATTTTATTATGAAAGTACTCATAAAATCTATGGATTTTTTTATACGTAAAAATTTATTGAAAAATCTATGAATTTAATTGCTTACGATAAAAAATTATATAAAAATTAAGGGAATTAAATTCCCTAGTTTTAAATTTTATTTATTTTATTAAATTTAATAAAATTTAAATTTCCTGAGTTCAAACGATACTGCCATCAATCTCTCCGGGGATGAGGGCAAATATAAAAAAAAAAAAATGTTAATTGTAATTGATAGGATTAAAAAAAGATGCATGAGGCACCCAACAAAGAAGCTTAAGAAAAATATAAGAAAAAAGAAAGTCTCAGCAAACAATCAAGATTCAAAATTTTGCAGGAAATTTCAATAATAATAATAATACTTAATATTAATGATGGCAACAACATGTTCTATCTACTTTAAAAATTAATTGCTCGAAGTCAATAAGCTAATGTTAAATTTAAAGACTTATTGATACAATATTTTATTACTGGAGATATTAAGTGAAGAATGGTGAATCTATTAGTATAAATAGAGAACACAATCGTAAAGATTGAAGAGTTAACTGGGAAAATGGTATACACGCATTTTGTTCTCATACATACCACCAAGCCTCAAGTCAAGCCCTTACTGGACTCGACCTTGAAACCAGTACTGTGGTATTGACCCAAGGCAAATTGAGCAGATTGGCTCTTTTGATCACTGCTCTGAACAATTTTTGACGTTCATAGAATCAATCCCTCAAGGAGAAAATAAGATGCTGGTTGGAGAGAGGTGCAGTGAAGCCATGGAGGACTCAATATTGCTATTTTTGCTGATAAATACCAAGAAATTAAAGATTGGAGCTGCAGTTATGCACAACCCATCATTTCTTGTGCTGTAGATTATCAGAAGGTACCTTTCTTTCTTTCTTTCTGTTAAACTCTGCCTTTGTTTGACTGAATCTTGTTAAAGAAAATCTTTCGCTTTCTCTCTTTTTGCCATTAAACAATTTCTGGAGATCTTAATTTCCTGACGGGAAAGAAAGCCTGTATTCAACCAGACCATATACGTACGGTTGAAACATATACCTGCTTTCCAAGTTATTATTATTAGTAAAATTTTTATAGTTTTTTTTTTTTTTTTTTTTTTTTTTTTTTTGTTCTGAAGTCAAGGGTTTAATTTTGAAATTCTATTTATTTATTTATTGCTACACCATAAATGGTGTCTTAAACTTTAAGGGCAATAGCCTTCTAATCAAAGAACAAGAATTCTTTCCTTTTGAGTTCTATGTCCTTTTTCTACCTTAGGCCGAAACATCTTTCCTTCCATGAGACTACAATGGGCAGGAGCTCCTCATCAATGGGTAAAATAAAATCCTCAGTAATTGGTAAAATCCCTCTCTGTAATGAGTGACAACCTCACTTCATAAGCTGAAAACTAAATAATATTTTTCGTCATTCTCCTATTTATAGCGTTAATTCCCTTACTCCTAATCTGATTAAGAGTTTCTCTCAATTGAGAAATAATAGTAAAATAAAAGTTTTACTCTATATAGGAAAAGGTCTATCTCTAAATCTCACTATGATTTTGAGTCATAATTTTAACATATACTAACCGGCCACAAGCTCTTCCTATATTTTTATATTCTATATGATTTTTTTAGCTTTATTTAAATTAAAATCTTAAGAGTTAAAATGTGATATTTTAATCCAATAATTAAATTGTTTGTGAAATTCAAAAAAAAAACAATTATTTAGATTTTTTTTTAATAAGAACATAAGGAGATCATTAGTCATTCATATTTTTGTTTTTTTGTAAAAAATATCTTGCTGGCTTGTTGAAAAGTGAAACAAGATACCCTTGCCAGTTCATCTGCAAATTCTAGCCTCGTCTTTCCTATGCCTCTCATCTCCTTCCTGATGGGAAGTATTCCCACATCAATGACGGGGCATGACGTCCTTATTATTGGATTTATTGTTTAAAAAATAACTTTTAAATATATTAATTTAAAAATATTAACAAACAATTTAAAAATTAAATTTTCATTAAAATTTTAAACTAATAAATTTTTTATACTTATTATTGATATATTTTAAATTTTGACCATATTTATTAATATTATTTAAAATAATATTTTTTTAATAAATTATTATGATTTTATTAAGAGGGTTTGCTTCCTATGTGTAATATTTTTAAGTTTTAGAGTTCCAATCACAAGTGGAGGTTAATTTTGTAATTTTATAATTGGCTTGCCTATGTAAAAGGAAAAGAATATGTACGGTGCTTTAACCAAATTGAAAATCCAACTTAGTACGACAATGACATAAATATATATATATATATATATATATATATATATATATATATATATATTATGAATTCTTATATTAGAAAGGCCAAGAGAAAGCAAGCATATATAGGACTAAGTTGAAACTTACAAATTAAAACTGTTGCAACTTTTAAAGTAAAATCATAGTAATTTAAATCAAAATCATTATAACTTTTAAAGCAATATCATAATAATAATAATAATATAGCAAAATTCTTATTTAGGCTCGGTTAATTAAGAATCCAAGATACGAATATGTGATACCATATATTTAACAAGTGGATCTACCATATACCTCATATCTAAGCATAAAAAATTCACTAATATAATTGAATATTACTATAATTAAGGGATTGAATTCATTATGAAAGCAATAAATGTATTTAAGCAGCTAGAACTATTGTAGCTTAGTTTGGCATTCCTATGAAATAGGATTGTGTTATAAAAGTCCATAATCATTAAAGATTTTTTTTTTCCATTTTTTAGTTGATAGTTTATTATCACTTTTATAATGAGTTATTTTATTTTATATAATTATTTTTTATAATTTAATTATTTCTAATTATAAATTTATTGATACCAAGCACTTAATGAACTTGTTTATTTGATACTAAATTGTATAATAAAAAATTAACAAGTGTTGGGTGTAGTGATAATTATATAAGGTTTACTACGCCCCCAAGAGGAGAATTTAAGTTCGATCATTGCAAAAAGCATTGTTGGAAGGGACCGTAAAATGGATATAATGTAAAAATAAAATAAAATAAAATAAAATTATATAGTACAAACTCATTCTTTTCTAAATACAAAACTCATACCATGTAAATAGAGAACTCAAACCAAACTTGAAACGTTACTCTATATTTTTATTTATAGATTAATAAAATTAAACAAATGGATAAGCAACACAAAACAATTTATTTTAATTTAGTACAACTTACTTCCCAATTAATTTGTGAGATACTTTATTTATGGTTGCTTCCATATTCATAATAGAAAATGCTTCAACTTCAAGCATATGTATTAGCCACTTCATTGAGAATCTGAAAGAGCTCAATAGGCTTTGAAAGCATCAGCTTATGATCACCACCAGGGACAACATAAACCTTGTCTGGTTTATAATTTTCTATCTGCCAGAGATGAAATTCTGGTAAAAATATTTTGTCTTCATTGCTATACACATAAATTCTCTTGATTGATCCGTAACCTTTCTTAGTGAAGAATTTTCTCTTAGCTAAAATATTTTGAAACAATGATCCCTTCCTTACCAACTTGGTTGCCAGTACATAATCCTTAAAAGGAAAAAAAAAAGAAAAAGAAAAATACATTAGCATAACAATAGCATTAGTATTTTTATTCATAATTTTAGGATAATTATTTTCTCTTTATAATATAGTTTTTAGTATAACCAGTTCTTATTGAAACTCAAACTTGAGATAATATGACTAAGTTAAAATTAATTGGTAATCATCTCTCTTATTCCTATTGTTATTTTTTTCTTTATATGATTTTAAGGGAGTGAAAATATATAAGGGATGTGAAGGAAATTGGTCAAACTATGTTTTAAAATTATCAATAAAACAAGTTGACGTGATAATTATGTCATATTTCTAGTCACGAGTGAAATTAATCTATATATAGATAATGGAGAAAATTTTGCCTAGATTCAGTCTATTATGAACTTAAAACACAATATTTATAGTAGGACTCATACGTAAAATAGATGAAACTTAGATGTTTATGTTTTGAGTTCATAATAAAACATGTATAGTTGAGTTTTTCCTTAGATGTTTATGTTTTGAGTTCATAATAAAACATGTATAGTTGAGTTTTTCCTATAGGTGATATATACCTCAATAGGGCAGTTAGTATATATATTCTCCTTCATAAGTTCGAAGCCAAGATTCAATGCAGTTATATTCTCGCCGTTGTTATCGTAGGCTGAATACACGGTGTCTTTCCAGTCAGGAAAGACCTGCAAGAGCTGTGTAATAAGAGAAACAAAGAAAACAAAAGATTAGTTTTGTTCAATAATTTTGATTTTCAGAAAAACAAATTAAAGCAGAGATGAACAGAAGCAAAGGTACCTTATCCACAACATAAGCAGGGTTGTGCTCGATATCTGGCATAAGGGAATTGTGGAAAACAGCAGCTGCAATCTTTTCAGGGTATTTATCTGCAACAATAGCAATATTGAGTCCTCCACAGCTCTCGCCAACAAGTATAACCTTTTTTCCTTTGGGGATTGAAGCCATATACGTCAACAAGGGTTCAGAGTAGTCATCAAACGAGCCAATCTGCTCAATTTGTCTTTGGTCAATACCACTGGCTGCGAGGTCCAGTGTTGTTACGTTGTGGCCAGCAGCCTCCAGCAATGGTACGAGTTTGTACCAAACCCAAGCACCATGGCATATGGTATGAATGAGAACAAAATGCGCGAGTGCCATTTTCTAATCAGCTATTCTGTATGGTGCAGCCTGCGTTGCATGAATTATTTATAGAGAGAGAGAGAGAGAGAGAGAGAGAGAGAGAGAGATGTGAATGCTCATAATAATAATAATATCTCAAACAAGATTGTCTGTATGTCAACTCTCTCTTTTGAAATAAAAACAAGAGTAGCCTTTCTGATCTTTACGTTGCTTGCGCTCCTGTTCAATGCATTAAATCAGCCAATTTTTCTTTTCTATAATTTGCCTTTATTTAAGTTGCAAGGAATATGTGGTTTCAAAAAAAAGTTGCAAGAGTATGTCTTTTAATATTTTAGTTATCTTCCTTGCAAAGATATCTAGTCCAATATAAAAAATGTGTAGTGGGATCTACTTATTAAATATATAAGTTCTATATATTTATATCTTGGATCTACGATGAGCTAAGTTTAGACAAAAATTTCTCTAAATACAATATTAAAATCATCACTTTTTTCTATTTTTTTAGAAATTAGGGCAATTTTTTAAAAAATATAATACTATTTTATATAGAATTAATTAAAATTAGAGGAAAAGTCAATGATATTAACATTATTAAATGATTCAATTAATTAAAATCATAAATTTTTAGGTATAGCTACTTTAGGGCATTAAATGTTAACAAGGTCGTTGTTAAAATGCAAAAAATTAGCTATCACTTATACATTATTATTATTATTATTATTATTATTATTATTATTATTAGAAAAAATATGATGGTAGAATATTGTAGAAAATTAAAATGTTTTAAAATTTGTGTCATAAAATTATTAAAAAAAATAAATATGAAAATTAATAGAACATTAATTGTAAAATTGTGGAAACACTTTATAAAATGAGCAATTAAAAGTAATTGTGGATTGTCAAATACATTTTTAGAAGTGTTTTACAAAATATGTATAATTAGTAAGTGTATTATAGTTAACTTCTAATAATAAGAGTGCCAAATACCTTTATCATTCTATGAAATGCATTTTTTTTTTAATTTTCTAGGATGTACGTGATGAAGGATAATAACATTATCCCATGTATACCGGATACTTATCTACCTACAATCATTATCCCATGCATACCAGATACTCATCTACTTGAAATTCATTGTTATCTCTTTGTAACTACTAGATAAGAACTTTATAACAACCATGTACTCATGTATATATAAATGCATTGATCAACAGAGAATTATCAAGCTCTGTTTTACACAAACTGTGGTATCTACATTTACATGGTATCAGAGCTTGAAAACTAAGCCTCACAGCTCTCAACGAAAATGAACCAGCAACAAGTCATTGTTCCCAACACAAGTTTCTCTTCTCTTTCTTCTCCCTCGTTACCCAATGCCACCCAATATCTTTCTGTGAAATTAACCTCCAGCAATTATCTTTTATGGCAAGCCCAAATCATGCCTTTGTTAAATGGGTACAATCTTGCTGACCACATAGCTCCACACGCTGCTTCACCGCCTCAAACTCTTACGGATAATACTCCTAATCCTGAATATATCTCTTGGTATCGTCAAGACCAGCTAGTGCTAAGCTGGTTATTCTGCTCAATTTCAGAAACTCTACTACCTCAAATCATTGGTCTCCAAACTGCAAAGGAGGCCTGGCAAAAATTAGCAACGATTTTCTCCTCTGGATCTCGGACACAAATCCAGCAGTTACGGAAACAACTCAAACACCTTCGCAAAGGAAGCGATTCTGTTGATGTATACATGCAGCGTGCCAAATCAATTAGAGACCAATTGACAGCACTCCAATGTTCTATTCCGGATGATGCTTTTATTAGTGATATTTTAGAAGGTCTAGGTGTTGATTACAGACCTTTCACAAGGGCTATTGAAGCACGTAACAGCCCAATTACCTATGATGACTTATATGCCTTGTTACTTAGTGAGGAAGCTCAATTACAAATTGAAAATCAAGCAGTTGACAACTCTATTGAACCAACCGCACAGCTTGCAGAGAAAACTTTTAGATCTCGTGGCCACAAATCAAACCGTGGTCGTGGAAGAGGTGCTCGCTCTTCTCCTTCTTTCAACACCACCTACACTCGGGTCAATCCCAACACAATCTGTCATAATTGTCAAGGTCACGGGCATATTGCCCGTCAATGTCCCACACCTCAACCTTCTAATCCACCTCCATCATTCAATTACGCCAAACCAGCCTCAAATTTTGCCTCCACACAAACTCAGCCTGTGCAGTCATGGACGGTAGACTCTGGAGCCAACTATCATTTATCTGCAGATCGTGGAAACATCACTCGTTCTTCACCCTATCAAGGAACAAATGAAGTCTTGATCAGCAATGGTAAGACCATTCCAATTACCCATACAGGTTCCTCTACTATGCTCTCTAATAATGTTTCTTTCCACCTTGATAAAATTTTATATTCTCCTTCTGTTCATAGAAATCTCTTATCTGTTCATGCCTTCACTAACCAGAATAATGTGTTTATTGAATTTTATCCTGATTCTTTTATTGTGAAGGATATCCGCACGAAACAGATCCTCTACCAAGGCCGGAGTGAAAATGGCCTCTACACCATGCCGCTCAGTCCTTCCACAAACAGTTTCCCACAGTCTCACAATGTTGAATACCTCACTTGGCATGCTCGTCTCGGTCACGCCAATGATCGTACTGTTCGTAGTCTATTGAGTCATCATAACTTGTCCTTTAATGGTCAATTCTCACCTAGTGTTCCCTGCAATGCGTGCAACATTAGCAAAATGCACAAATTGCCATTTTCAGAGTCTGTTTCTAGGGTCAGTAAACCGTTGGAATTAATATGTTCTGATGTGTGGGGTCCATCTCCCATACCCACCATTGATGGTTATCGTTATTATGTTTTGTTCTTTGATCATTTCACTAAATATAGTTGGATTTATTTTTTGCGGCGCAAATCGGATGTGATGAATACTTTTATTAAATTCCGAACCATCGTTGAGAAATACTTTGAGTTACCCATTAAAAACTTTCAAGCAGATTGGGGTGGTGAATACCAAGCTCTCAAAAAATATTTAATTGACAATGGTATTTCACAACGTGTTTCCTGTCCTCACACACCCGAACAAAATGGCTGTGCTGAACGAAAGCATCGACATATTGTTGAAACTGGACGAGCTCTTTTGTATCATGCGTCTGTTCCCTTAAAATTCTGGAATTATGCTTTTGATACAGCTGTTTATGTCATTAATCGTCTTCCGTCTATTCACACAGCACCATCTACTCCATACGAGCTTTTGTTCCATATCAAACCAAATTATTGTGAATTTCGAGTTTTTGGGTCTCTGTGCTATCCTTGGCTTAAGCCTTATGTAAAACATAAATTAGATCCTCGATCTACTAATTGTGTTTTTTTGGGATATAGTAAATTGCATAAAGGTTACTATTGTTTAGATCCAAAATCTGAAAGAATTTACATCTCACGACATGTGCTTTTCTTTGAACAGGTGTTTCCATACTCTGTGCAACTTGATCGTCACGTTCCAAAGTCTCCGCATGACATGCATAAGTTAATTCCACTTCCACCAGCATGTGATGCCCACCATCACAACCTCATGCAACCTCCACGTACCCAACCCAGCATTTTAGGCCCTCCACCTAGCCTTATCCCAACTTCATCTACTCACCACGTTAGTCCTTCACCATCCCACCACTTGACAACGCAACACCAATTTACACCAAGCAAAAATCAACAACCACCACTCACCCAGCCACAAACTCCTATCAATGCTCAACCCAATCCTAACACTAACCCAATACCACAATCCCAATCCTCTCCAACACTCATAACTAGGAGTCCTTCTTCCACAATGCCCATAACAAATTCAGATGGTCTATCCCTTATCGTTGACCTCACCACCAACCATCCAACCCACCCAATACATACCATAGAAACCTCCTCTGCCACTCCTTCTCAACCCCAAAAGACTCACCCCATGACTACCCGATCACAAACTGGGCACTTGAAACCAAAAGTATTCTCTACTGTCAATGAAGCCAGCACTGTCCCAACATGTTTTTCGAAAGCTGTCCTTCATGATCAATGGCGTCAAGCCATGCAAGATGAAGTCAATGCATTATTGCACACCAATACATGGACACTTGTTCCCAGAACTGATGCCCAAAATGTCGTTGGTTGCAAATGGGTGTTTCGTGTAAAACACCATCCAGATGGAACTGTTGAACGCCACAAGGCAAGACTAGTTGCCAAGGGCTTCCACCAACGCCCTGGCATCGATTATCTTGAAACCTTCTCTCCGGTCATTAAGCCTGTCACCATTCGCCTTATCTTATCTCTTGCTGTGACAAACAATTGGCCTATTAAGCAGCTTGACATATCTAACGCCTTCCTCTATGGAGATCTTGAAGACGTTGTGTTTATGGAGCAACCACCTGGCTTTATCGACAAGGATAAACCAAGACATGTATGTAAGCTCAACAGGTCATTATATGGCCTCAAACAGGCACCTAGACAGTGGTTTAAGAAACTAGCATCTGCACTTCTTCATCTTGGGTTCAATGCTTCCAATGCCGATAGCTCCCTTTTCTATTACAAGCAAGACCAACACCAAGCATTTTGCTTAGTCTACGTTGATGATATACTACTTACAGGGAATGACATTCACTTCTTGCAACATCTCATTCTCTCTCTTCGTGAGCATTTCATGGTCAAGGAGCTTGGAGACATAGACTACTTCCTTGGCATTGAAGTCATTAAGATAAAAAATGGCCTACTCTTGACCCAATCTAAATATATATCAGACTTACTACTAAAAGCGAACATGGATGGTTGCAATGCTATTTCTACACCTGCATGTCCCACTGTCAAACTTAGTCTACATTCGGGAGAACAATGCAAAGATCCACAAGCTTACAGGAGCATTGTTGGTATGCTCCAATACTTATCACTTACTCGTCCAGATATCTCTTATGCTGTACATAAGGTGTCCCAATTTTTACATGCTCCTCTCGACTCTCATTGGGTTGCCGTAAAAAGGATACTACGCTACCTTCGATGCACTCAGAATTTTGGACTTCAAATAACAAAGTCCAATCACAATCATCTAAATGTCTATAGTGACGCTGATTGGGCCAGTAGCTTGGATGATCGTAAATCTACTTCAGGATTTGCAATATATTTTGGCACAAATCTTGTATCTTGGAGCACAAAGAAACAACGAACTGTGGCTCGCTCATCAACTGAAGCAGAGTATAGAGCGATTGGCTTTGCAACCACTGAACTAACATGGATTCAATCCGTGCTAAAAGAAATCGGCCATCCTCCAACCGCCACACCAACACTATGGTGTGACAATATAGGTGCGACATACCTTACTGCCAATCTAATATTTCATGGCCGCACAAAACATATCGAGATCGATTTTCATTTTGTCCGTGATAAAGTCACCAACAAAGAGCTACAAGTTAAGTATATTTCCTCTCGAGATCAAATAGCAGATTTACTTACAAAGGCCGTGTCCAAATCAAGACATGAAAATCTTTGCCAGAAGTTGACAATTCGATCCATTACTGCCTCAAATTGAGGGGGTGTGATGAAGGATAATAACATTATCCCATGTATACCGGATACTTATCTACCTACAATCATTATCCCATGTATACCAGATACTCATCTACTTGAAATTCATTGTTATCTCTTTGTAACTACTAGATAAGAACTTTATAACAACCATGTACTCATGTATATATAAATGCATTGATCAACAGAGAATTACCAAGCTCTGTTTTACACAAACTGTGGTATCTACATTTACAGTACGTAGTCTATTTTTAATAACAAATAAAATTTTTTTCAAATTAATTATTTAAATGATGAAATTATTTTTATCATTAAAAATAACAAATAAATATTAATATTACAAATAATGATTAAATAACTATATATGTACACACACACGCTGCAAGGTCTATGATAGACTTCATTTTTGTTGAATATAATCATTGACTTTACTAGCAAATATGTATATACACACAAAGTCTAGAATCCTGTCTCCTAACCCTTCTTATGTAATTGTAACTTGTACGTAATTGCTGTAAATGAAGAATCTTTGAAATAATAATAATAATAATAAAAAAAAATGTGGGTGTTGGCCATGGGAGGATGATTTTTCAAGGAAAATTGGAGTGTTCTATTTCACAAATGAAAATTGGGCTATAGGAATTCTTAATAATAATAATAATAATAATAATAATAATAATAATAATAATATTATTATTATTATTATTATTATTATTATTACATTTTTAAGAGATAGTATGAGAAAAACAAATGACATAACATGAATTTTAAGATATATTGAATGCAATTCATTAAGTAAAAAGGGCAAAACACTTTTTCAAAAATTATAGGAAGATGAATGATATCTTTTATTTGAGAAGAAATATTTTTAGGTAAATTTAATTTATCATGTTATTTATAGATTAAGTTAATTAATTTTTTTTCACCAAAAAAATTAATTAACTTAATCTATAAATAGCATGATAAACAAAAAAATTAATTAAGTCACTATACATTATTCATGTTATCTATAATTATATAAATACGAAATGCAAATTGAAAATTAAATCACATGTTTATCCATGATTATATTACTATTAAATGATTTGCTTGGCTTAATATATGGATGATGTGGAATTTTTCAAGATATAATATACAAGAGTAACTTAGAACACTATGGGTTAAATTATTTTCATTAAGTTTTGTTATCATCAATATCAAGCTCATTGGAGCTTATTAGGCCAACAAACACAAATTAATATGATGCACAATAAAATAATCTTTCTCTTCTCGCTTTATTCCCCTAACCTTAATCTAACTCGCTACTCTAGGAATATCCTGCCAAACTATATCTCTCATGATCCTATATCAACACCATAAGATAGCAATAGTTAAACTAAGTCTTTGGTAACTTATTGGAGCCATGAGGGTACTAGCTAGGTATATATTAATTACAATCTTAAGGGCTCACATAATACCAAGTAGACATATCACTTCCTATTGATTGACGCAAATCGCACATTTGAATAAATTACATGCTGCGGTATTTACTCCTTTCCCATGTAGTGTGTGTCTTTATCAAATGCCATACAAATGATATTTTAGAAACCTAAATGTCTAACTTTAAGTTCACTTGTCTACTATTTTCGCAACATAACTCACATTTGGCATATAGACAGATAATATGATATATTCACATATGATTAATGCAAATACTTAATGACCCTATTTCCTTGTTACTCATTAAGGCAACATTTATATTATAATCTCCTGTTGTCATTATTGTCATATAGATTACCAAAGCTTATAACTATCTCAACACTATTAACGGCTTAAGTATTCGAGACGATTACTTGTGTGAGAAGGCTAATCCTCTATATGTCTGACATACTATGAGTGACAGTTTCTAAAATTCAATTTGTTTAGAACCATTTTTCTAATATTACTATATATATGAGGTGCTTGATACTGTGTCATCAAAAGCGGATGATTGACAAGAGTCACAACTTGGGAGATTACAAGGACAAATGATGGATTTTAGTGGTGATGACTCACCTCATGCAAAGGTCTATTATCTTTCATTATCATGGTTCGAAATAGTGGACATGGAGAAGGGAAGGTGTTGTGCCAAAAAAAGTGACCAAGAGACGGATCAATTGGACACTTTAAGCAACTTTTCAGCCATTGCTCAAGGCACAATGAAAAATTATAGCTATGCACTTTTAAGTGTGTGTAAAGTTCTTCAATCAAAGTGTGAACTTAGTGAATAAACAAGTTGTGCACAAATAATATCTTAATCACAATATGATAACTTGATTTTGTCAAGTTATCATGCAAAGGTCTATTATCTTTCATTATCATGGTTCGAAATAGTGGACATGGAGAAGGGAAGGTGTTGTCCCAAAAAAAGTGACCAAGAGAGGGATGAATTAGACACTTTAAGCAATTTTTCAGCCATTGCTCAAGACACAATGAAAAATTATAGCTATGCACTTTTAAGTGCATGTAAAGTTCTTCAATCAAAGAGTGAACTTAGTGAATAAACAAGTTGTGCACAAATAATAACTTAATCACAATATGATAACTTGATTTTGTCAAAATTTTCTTTTCACAAACAACTCAAAATATCCAAGGAAAATTGTTCAAGCTCAATATCAACTCAATAGAGTAAAATCTCAACACATTCAAGACATATCAAAGAAATAAAGTGCTAAAATTTAAAGAAGTTTAGGGAAAAAGATGATCAAACACAAGATTTATAAAGGTTTGCCTTTTGTATCCTACATCCACTTTCCTCAAAGCCCCACTTTGAGAGTCTCTCCACTATTTGATCTTTTCCATAGGTAAGATGCAAGCCTTTTACAATTTTAGCAAGCTTCCTAGGTACTTTAAACCTTTATAAAGTCTTTTTTTTTTTTTTTACTCAACCACCTCACAAGTTTCAATGGGTTCTTGATAATCCCTCACAAGCGTGTTTGCACACTCAAACAACTTTAAATAGGTTTTGGTTGGGTTTAAATTATTCTAATTAACTCACAAGTACAAGCATAAATACTATAAGATTAAGAGAGAAGATTTGCCACTTAAGAACAAAAGAGTATTGAATTAAAGTTGAAAATTAGCACAATCAATTCTCAATGATTAAGAGCATTTTCATTAGGTAAAATGGCAGTAAATGAAGTCTTTTATAGGTGTGATTCATGGTTGAAAACTTATGCTTAAATGTGAATCTAATGGCTCTTTAAATTCAAAAAATTTAACATTATTGCATAAAAAAATTGACAGCTCTTTTATGGATAAATGGCATGTTACATCTGCCTATTTATTTAGAATATATTGATGGGATGTTTGCCTACTATGATGAAAAGGTGAAAGGTGATACTGCCACTAATATTTTGATAAATGTTGATTGTGCTACTCTAATATTTGTTGATATAATTTGGGTTTGTGTTATGTAACTCATCTTGATTATTTTAATAGGTACACATACTCATTCTACAATTCTCATTACTAGCTCTCTAAACATTTCTCTGAATACTCAATCAAAATCTCTAACTTGATCATTAGAGTGGCCTGCCAAAAAGCCATCCACATCATCTTTTCTCTTATTACAGGTTTACGTGGCACCAAGACTAGGATCTAAGGACCTCCGGTAGCATCAGTGCTACTCTAATATGTGCTCATATAATGTGGGTTTGTGTTATGTAACTCGTCTTGATTATTTAAAAAAGATGGAATATTTGTTATATTTGGAGATAATATATTTTAATAATATTTGAGGTATTATTCAATATTTGGAATTGTGTTAAGTTTTTAAATGCTCACAATAGATTTTGGTAGCTTTATGGCGACCCAAATATTAGTGTTGGTCCGACTCCAAAAATAGATTGTGATAGGTCATTTTCCAAATTACTAATTGATCTAGTAATTTATCAAATTTCCATATAAAAAAAAGATTTTGAGTCAATTTGTAAGTTGCAGGTTGTTTCAAGTAATTTTTTTTTTCAAAAAAATTAGCTTAATTTTTAAATTAAATTTTGTGTTGATTGAGTCAACTTTGAATCAAGTCATGTAAGTCATTAAATTGCTCCTTAATTGAATCATTAATTTTGTGTGTCATTCGAGTTTAAATCATTTTAAATTTCGTACGAATTCAAACATATTGCAAGTCAATTTGTGTCGAACAAATTCAAATCGAATTAGAGTCAAAATTTACCTCTTCTCAATACGAAGATAAAACTTCATTTTAGGCTTCTTGTTATACTTAGATAATTAATTAATTTTTTTCATGTAATAAAATATAAAGTAATGTAATGTCGATGGGGCTTTAGCTAGTCTAGTAAGCAACACTGAGACATTTTAAATCTCAAGGTCTCAGATTTCGAAAAATTAATTATTTGAATGGGAAATTTAAAATTTCTTAGTATCATTTTCACTTAAACTCAAATTTAAGATTTTATAATCTTGAAGACGAATTTACTACTATTGAATTTGTTATTTATGTGGCTTAAATTTTGGATATATCTTTTATAGATCTGATTTGTGACTTGATCCAAAAATTTTACATTACGACCCAATTGAAATATTTTGTGAGGTCTATAATAGTAGCGAAGGATACGAGCTGATAGGATATTGTATTTTTACCTATTGTGGAAGTATTATGAGAAATTTGAGAAACAAATTGGGTTGAGATTTGAGAGTTCTGAGTGATTATACTTTATTTTTTTTTCCACAGTGAAACTTTTTCTCTTACCTTTACCCGTGGATGAAAACTTTACAGTCGAATCACGTAAATTTTATATTTATTTTTTTATACTATGTAATTATGTGATTATATATTTACATCTTAAATTTATATACCTATTTTAAGAGAGCTAAACTCTCATTGGTAATGCGAATTTTATATTTGATATAATACATTACAAATGAAAAAGCTCTTGCCATCATGGGCAAGCAATGAATATTGGTGTGCGGATCAGTGTGAGTGGACTGTTAGCTGGGGAACTCGATGGAAGTCCAACACATTAATTATTGGCGTTTACGATTTTGTGTCTGTGGTAGTTACTTGTTTGACCTTTAATTGGGATAGTGATTGCACGCACTAGTTACCTACAATTTCTTCAATTGGGATGTTGATCTTTCACTTTCAATTCGCATAACAAAAATAAATGATTGGATAGGATATTTTAATAGTGTGGTTCTCATTAGGACTCATAACATTCGCACAGAATGACAAGTATCACAACCAGTTTTCCTTTTTTTTTTTTTCTCCATAAGCCAACACCAAGTTTATTATACACATCTTATATGTAATATGGCTTACTGAATAATATGATCATACGACACAAATTATTGAATTTAAACTTTGACTCATGAATTAAATAAATTAAAATTAATTTTAAAAAAATATTATGATCAGAAATAATACGTAACTCTCAATATTTATTTAAATTTAACTCAAGGAACATTCTTATTTAGATATCAATATAAGATACAAATATATAAATTTTATATATTTAATAAGTGAATTTCACTATACATATTATATATTACAATATTAAATCATAGTAAATCATGTGTAGAAAAAAAAAATCATTGATCCAAAATTATTTATGAATTGTCACCCAACGGATAACCTGAAACTCCGCACAATCCAAAATGATCAAGCCCACCAAAAAAATACCAGACCCAAGATAACTTGCAATCCATGATAACCTAACCTATTTTCTATCTCTAATTAAAAATAATAAAAAATCTAATTAAAAAATAAAACATTCAACACAAATTAAAAACCTAATTACTCTTACCCTATTGTTCATACATATAAAGAATCTCCTCAGTTTCATCTTTCTGGGATAGTTGTTTCACTACAATGACATAAAATCAGATGAGTTGCTTGTAGGGAAAAAAATGGTAAAGGTAGCACTTTTAATATTGAGGATCTGAATTTCCTTTTTTTTTTTTATTTAAAGTTAGGATTTGTGATTTTGACCATTAGTACTTAAATGATAAAATGCCTAATGATGTTAAAAAATGCTGATGTGATACTATCATACACTGCCTTTGACAAAAGAATGAAAGCAATGCCAAGTCAGTACTTTTTAACGTCATTAGATATTTTATTATTAAGTGCTGAAGGTATAAATCATAAGTTTTAACTTATAAAAAAAAAATTCCTAAGCCCTTTATAATATAAGCATTAAACCATATAGTATCTAAGTGTATTTTGCCTAAAAGAATAATTTATAAAATATTATAAGGAGTTTGGGGAAAGATATTTGATAATTTTTAGTAATTTAGAACAAATGCATTAAGGAGAAAATTTTTTTGCATAAACCTAGTCTACTAGATTAAGTCATAAAATATTTGATATGATATACCTATTTTATATTTAGGTTTCATATATTTATATTTTTAATTTATGATAAATTGAGTTTAGGCTACAACAAATATAACCATTTAAATAGAGATATAAATAGAAGACAATTAGATGTAAAAGGCCAAATAATTTTGGTAATTTATAATTATAACTTCTAAGTTAATTTGATCATTTTAGTTGTTCTTTAATTAAGACCCTCCAGTAAAGGTTCCCAATTTAGGAGCGATTAGTGCTTGCCGAATGAGCTTCCAAAAAATTGATCAGGCGGGCGTACCCGGAGGTCATAGGAGCTTGAGGCCTAGGCAAATATTGGAGCTATAAAGGAGAGGATAAGCTGTTTTCACAGACAAGTTGCCTCTGTGATCAGGATGTCAAATTAAATTGTCTGGTTTGGAATTTGGACCAACAGGGATAGATCCAGAGCTTACTATAATCTGTCTGCTTTCCAGGATCTTGATTCTTGATCGATGAGATTAGCTGCCAATCCTGACAATTGGGAGATTGCCTGTTGTGAATTCTGAAATCAGGATAACTAGGGATCCAAGTGTCACTGCACAACAGAACCTTGGCCCCATTATTAATATTCCGTCTTAACCCCATTTCTGTATGATTTGTTTCCTTTCCAGTAAGCTATTCCAAGCCGAAAAAGCTGACTTTTAAGGGCTGGCCCTTAAGAAATCTATAAAGGAAGTCAATAAAGCTTAAACTCAACTCAACTCAACTAAGCCTTTATCCCAAAAATTTGGGATCGGCTATATGGATTCTCTTTCTCCACTCTAAACGATTTTGGGTTAAATCTTCAGAAATGTGTAATGTTTCTAGGTCATATTGTACTATTCTCCTCTAAGTTAGTTTAGGTCTACCCCTTCTTTTCTTTCTATCCTTTAACCTAATGTGCTCTACTTGTCTAACTGGAGCCTCCGTATATCTACGCATCACATGACCAAACCACCTCAATCTCTCTTCTCTCAACTTATCCTCAATTGGCACCACTTCTACCTTTTCTCTAATACTCTCATTATGGACTTTATCTAGTCTAGTTTAGCCACTCATCCACCTTAATATTCTCATCTCCGCAACTCTTATCTTAGACACATATGACTCCTTCAGTGCCTAACACTCACTACCATATAACATGGCCGGTCGTATGGCTATACGGTAAAATTTTTCTCTCAGCTTATTAGTGTTACACTCATTTCATATAGGCACTTTAGGGTAGTTTTGCATCCATTTTGCCCTCATATTTTAGTGTATTTTATGTTTTTAGCTTTATTTTATCTTATTTGTTAATTTTAGATACTTTATATTTGATTTTCGTAATTTTGTTATTTTTGATAGGATTTTGTGGCAAATCGAAGATCAATGAGTGCAATAGGAAGTGATTTGAAGAGATTTGGAGTTCTTTAAGCATGGAGGAAAGTTGAAGAAATCAAGCCTTGAAAGAGCAAACCAGCTGAAATTTGCTTGAGATTTTGCTTAAGATCATGCTTAGGGTAAAGCGGTAGTGCTTAAGGTGCAGCACAAGTCAAGCATGAGCAGAAAAGTCCATTTTACTCTAAGTCTGCCGAGATTTGCTGAAGGTCTGCTTAACCTTAAGCAGACAGTGCGACTGAAGTGAAATCGCTAAAAGTCGCTTAGGGTTAAGCCAGAACCCTAAGCGGCATCGCCTAACGTGAAAGATCTTTCGACTTGGATAATTTTACACCTCATTTCCTATCCACTCCTTGGCTCTTATTTACTTTTAGGGCAACTTTTTGGGACCATATAAATTTATCATTTCCTTATTTTTGCCACAAGAGGAAAGGGAGGAAAGACAAAAAGAAAAGAAAATTTAATAGAGAGAGAGAGGAGATGCCATTTTCTCTTGGAGGAGGAGCTGCTGCACCAGTTTTGGAGCTCCAGAAACCAGAGATTTTGGTTCTTCTACCTGGGTTTTTCTATTTTAGTCCTTTTATCATGTTTTTCTTTACTTTTCCATCAATCTTTCTTGTAAATACCATCATGAGTGAGTAAACTCTTTAGATTTCAGAGTTGGGAAATATGTTTTAGATTAATTTGTGGATTTGGACTGGGTATTTCCTTATTTTACATAAATATGAGTTTTGATTCTTTCCTTGTGTGCTTGATTTACTTGCCTAATGTTGGTACCCATTGGGTATTGTGTTAATCATTGATTGAAGGACCGAAAGGTGAAAGTCATTGATAGATAATTAAGGATTGGAACTTAAAATCACCTAGATTTAGAAATAAACTAAGATTTTAAGAGGAATTAATTATTGGTTACAAAACTTAATGGGTTTTAAAGTAATCAAATAACATACGAAAGTAGGTTTGGTTATTTTAGAACACACTTTGGTTTGCTTGAAAAAGATATCAAAGGAATTTAGAATCAATTTCCTTCAAACTCTATTTTTCCCTAAAAATTGGAATGCCCAAGACAAATCCCAATTAATTTATGCATAAACCCCCAACTCTGGAATCACTTTTAGCATAATTAGACTTTGATTTGAATTACCCATTGTTAATTTAGTTTAATTGCAAACTAGATGTAGAATTTATTTGTTGCCCTTTTACCCATTTCAATTA
This sequence comes from Hevea brasiliensis, assembly GCF_030052815.1. NCBI lineage: Eukaryota > Viridiplantae > Streptophyta > Magnoliopsida > Malpighiales > Euphorbiaceae > Hevea > Hevea brasiliensis. Next base: position 88,396,590 of record NC_079502.1, read on the forward strand.
GATTAATCAATTTACCTTGCTCATTTATATTTACCATTTATTCATTAATCATTAGCCCAAATAATCGCTTCATTCATAGTTTGGTACTTAAACAGCAAATCCTCGTGGGAACGATACTTGATTCATCACTTTATTACTTGAGACGACCCGTATACTTGTGGATTCCCCACCATCAAGTTTTTGGCGCCGTTGCCGGGGAATTGATTTTTGTTTGATATTGAACAATTGTTTGTTTGGTTAATTTGGGCACTTTATTTTATTTTCTTTTTACCATTTTACTTTGAGAATTTGTTTATTTTGTTTTTCAGGTGCTTTATTTTATGAGAAGGACAAAAAGTGAAGAAATCAATTTATTCTTTGACCCAAAAATAGAAAAGACAGCAAAAGCTTTAAGAGCAGAATCTAAAAGGAGAAAAGCTGAAATTAAAGCTCAACAATAACAAGAAAGAGCACAAGAACAAGAGCAATTACAAGAAGAAATGGCCAACAACAATAACAACCGCTCTGTGAAGGATCATGCCTATCCTAACATTGGAGATTTCATGCCAAGTATCACAAGACCAAGGGTAGAAGCTAATAATTTTGAACTGAAGCCTGCACTTTGTCAGATGGTACAACAATCACAATTTGGAGGAAATCCAAGTGAAAGTCCACATGTGCATCTAGCACATTTTCTTGAGATCAGTGATATGTTGAAGATAAATGGAGTTTCTGATGATGCAATTCGACTCAGATTATTTCCTTTTTCTCTGAAGGACCGAGCTAGAGAGTGGTTACATTCTTTGCCACTGGGTTCTATCACAACATGGGATGAACTTTCTCAAGCTTTTCTGGCTCAATATTTTCCACCAAGCAAGACAGCTAAGCTAAGAAATGAGCTGACTTCTTTCAAACCTAGAGATGATGAGAGCTTGTATGAAGCATGGGAGAGGTACAAGGATTTGCAAAGGAGATGTCCGCATCATGGGATTCCTAAGTGGATGCTTATTCAACACTTTTACAATGGAGTTTCACCAGCTATTAGAAGTACAATTGATGCATCTTCTGGAGGTAATCTTATGGAGAAATCTGAAGATGAAGCTTTTTCTGGTCTTAATAAAATTGCTTATAACAACTACCAATGGAGCTATGAGAGGAATGAAATCAAGAAACCAGCTGGTATGTTTGAGCTTGATGCCATGAATATGATAAATGCTAAGTTTGATGCTTTGAAAAGGAAAATGGACAAGCTAAGCATGAAAGTAGATTCTTCAGCTGGAGGTTCTAGTAATTCAGTAGAAGTTGGAGCTGCAAATGTCAATTGTGCAGCAGATTTTTCTGCACTTAATCAAGATTTTTCAAGTGAGCAAGTGGATTATGTGGGGAACTACAATCAAAGACCAGGTGGTAACCCATTTTCTGCAACTTATGATCCAGCATGGAGAAACCACCCCTCTAAATGTGACACCCCTTACCCGTGTACAGTATATCCGAGTAAGCAATATCACACGGTGTACCGGCACACTCTATTTTACCTTAATTAATTTTTATCATAGTTTTGAATATAACTTGTGAAATATTATTTATTTAAGTCATTTATCGAAATTATAATTTATTTGGGGTTCCGAAAATTTTATAGAAAATCCGGCAGAGTACCGGCTAAAAATGGAGAAAACAGTTCTTCGGAACCTGTGAAAAACACTTCCAAAATCATTTCCAAACAATCCCAACTCCATTTTATCAACAAAGTCTCAATATGATTTTCAACAACCTTTCCATTACTCAAACATTCATTTCTCATAGTATTTAAACATAAGCAATAAATAAATATTCAAATTTTTTCATTTACAAACACAATTCTCATTATTTACATGAACATCAAAATACATTACATAAGTTCAATTACATATGAGAAAATAAAAGTTAGTTACAAAATACCAAAATGAAACCTAGTGTCCTACCAATGCACTGTGGATGGTGAGGTGACACGGACACTATGCAGAGCTGCAGGATGGTCTCACCCAGTCTGCGGTCTACTGGGCTCTCGATCAGTATCTCCAGAACCTACGCGTGGCAAAAGCAACGCGCTAAGCAATAATGCTTAGTAGTGCAATAATAAAATAACAGGAAATAGCAGAAAATAAATATGTATTGAATGTATATGTCTTATTTGTTTTGTATTTGTATATCCATTTATTTCGTTAACTTTGTCCACTTTCATTCATTTGGTTGCCCAAGTAACCTATACTGGACGACTGGACTGGATAAACGGGTAAACTGGCACTGGGTATCTAGTACCTCGGGCTGTCACACCATCGGTCACATGTGCATCTCCCGGTGTGCAACAGAACAGCTAATAAGCTGTAATGACAATAGGCACAAGGCCAAATATCAACACAAGGTCAGAATGGCTAAAAGCCATGAAATCACAGAATGGCATAATGCCATGTGCGATCGCTAATCGAACCCTATTGGCATGCCAAACTATCCAAACCAATCTTGTTAGGTATACTAGGGCATTTGATACTTTTGAATTCTTTAATTTTTGAATTTCAAGTTTTGGAGTCACTATTCACTTTATTGGTCAACAAAAATGTTGACTTTTGCATAGAAAATAGGTACATTGGTTTTAACACTCCCAATGTACCACATTTTGCATTCAAAACTTATTGGAATTAATCACCAATACTATCCTTATTTTGTCTAGTTGAATTCTTTTTTTGAATAACTCCATTTGGAGTTTTGTAGCTCCAGTTATGGTCCAAAAACCACAGCTGGCCGGATTGAAAAACTGCAGAATTGACCATATCTACAGTGCAGTGAACAGTGACTGCAACTGCCTTGTTGGATAGGTTTTGGTCATAATTTGGGGTAGGTTTCTTCATGAAAGTTGTTTGTCTATATCTTAACTTGTTGCTGTAAAAATTTCAGGTCAATTGAGCCATTCTACAATAAGTTATGGCCAAATGAACAATTACTATTCATTTGGTCATTCTGCAGATTCTGATTGCAGGACATCCGGATTGGGGCCAGTTTTTGGTCCACTTGCTTTGGTCTTTTGGGCATGGTTTCTTCAGCAAAATTGTGCCATTATGTCTCTAGTTTTATGTCCAATAGGCCAAACACCAATTGAACCTACACAGCCAAAGTTATGGCTATCCAAATAGGCTGGACTCACAGCCACCCTGCTGGTTACCCTAGGCAGCCTACCAAATCAGTTTGCATTACTCTAATTCACTTCAAATTATGGTCAACTTACCTCAAATGGTCACTAATTGACCATTAGAATGTTCACTCACCATTTCCTAAGCAAAGTCCAAGTTTCACTCCCAAAACCCTAATTCCCATTATGAATTTACACAAGATACCTTAATTAACTCACTAATTCATTATCCACATATATATATTCATTAATCATGATCTCTAGTCCACTCTAAGTCCATCAAAACAATCACTCTTATCCCTTCCTTAGGGCTGCCGAAATTCATGGTGTACATGCTTATAAATTCTATTCATTTAATTCACAAATCCTTACTCATTTTAAGTCTTTAACATGGAATAAGAGAGATTTATGTATAAATAGGCACTAACCTTAGTAGGGCAGAATTTTCCCAAGCTTGAACTTCACTTTCTTTCTTTTTCTAGGCTGCCAAACACTCCTCCTTGGTGTGGGTATAATTTTTAGTGAAGAGAGGATAAGGTTTTGAGGTGAAATAAGGTGAGATTTGGGAGCTTTAGTGAGCTTTCATGGTGGAATGGTTATGGAATTTGAGAGCTACGGGTGAGTTTTTGTGGAGGTGATGGCTGCTGGAATTTTAGGAGCTTTTGCTGTATTCTTATCCATATTTTATTAGTTAATTTAAGTGTTGATTAAATGTGATTGGTGGGTAAGTGTTTAATGACATCATATGATGTCATAATTGGTATTTTCTTCCATTTTCTTTTCTTCTTTTCTCTACTCATTTTCAATTCAATTTTAGCAATATTTATTCATATTTTAGATCATAATAATTATTTACTTAACTGGACAAGTCGGCCAAAAATCGCCTCTGAAGGTGAAATGACCAAAATGCCCTCTGTTTGGCTTAACGGGTCAAAATTGTCTATACCGATTGAAAAATTTTTCTAAATATTTTCTTGGCATTCTAATGCCATAGGAACCTCAATGACCCTTCTCTGGAGTCCCAAAAATTATTTTATGAATTTTTCCCCGGGTCTAGGGCTCCTAGTTGCGAGAACCGCAACTTCCCTCTAGGTTACCCATCGCTTGGGCACCGGCTCATTTGACTTAGTTGTATTTTATTTCTAAAATTTTTACTAAATTTTTCTTATTAATATTTGAGTTAATTATGGTTCCTCGCTTTAGTTTAAATATTTTTCCGGACGTTCTAGCTATCCGGACAGACACCGGTCACCGGAACAGTAGAATGTACGGGGTTGCTACCGGGAGGGTGTTACAACTCTTCCCCTCTAATTTAAATTTCGTCCTCGAAATTTACCTGATGCAAACAGTTGAGGGAACTGTTTCCTTATCGTCTCTTCACTTTCCCAAGTTGCCTCCTCGGTGTTGTGGTGCCTCCAAAGCACTTTCACCAGTGGAATCTGCTTATTCCTCAATTCTTTTACTTCCCGAGCCAGGATCCGTAGAGGTTCTTCTTCATATGTCAAATCCGGTTGTATTTCAATTTCTTCCCTGGAGATGACATGTGAAGGATCTGAGTGGTATCTTCTGAGCATAGACACGTGGAACACATTGTGGATCTTATCCAGCTCTGGTGGTAAAGCTAGCCTGTAGGCTACTGGTCCCACACGTTCAATGATTTCATATGGACCAATGAACCTAGGGTCAACTTACCTTTTCTTCCAAACCTCAGTACTTTCTTCCACGATGACACCTTGAGGAACACTTTGTCGCCAACCGCATATTGCATTTCTTTTCTCTTCAGGTCGGCATAAGATTTCTGTCTATCTAAGGTAACCTTCAGATTGGCTTTGATTAGTTTCACTTTCTCCTCAGTTTGTTTCACCAGGTCTGGCCCTACCAGTTTGTCTTAACCCAATTCAGTCCAGCACACTGGAGTTCTACATTTTCTCCCATACAGTGCTTCATATGGGGCCATTTGGATGCTAGCTTGGTAGCTATTGTTGTATGCAAATTCTGCCAGTGGGAGGTATCTATCCCAACTTCCCTCAAACTCAATGACACAACTCCTCAGCATATCCTCAAGGACCTGACATATATTTCATGTTATTATTATCATTTTAATTCAATATTTGTATCAATTCCATTGGTTTCAATTGTTTACCTGGATTACTCTTTCGGATTGCCCATCCGTCTGAGGATGGAAAGCTGTGCTGAAATGGAGTTGTGTACCCAAGGACTCATGCAACTTCTTCCAAAATCTCGATGTAAACCTTGGGTTTCGATCAGATATGATGGAAAGTGGAATTCCATGCAGTCTAACTATCACTGATATACAATTCTGCTAACTTCTCCAGTGAGTAGTCAGTCCTAACTGGCAGAAAATGTGCTGACTTCGTCAATCTATCCACTATCACCCATACTGCATCATGTTTCTTCTGGGTGAGAGGTAGACCACTTACAAAATCCATGGTGACCCGATCCCATTTCCATTCAGGTATGCGTATAGGCTGTAGCAAACCTGATGGAACTTGATGTTCTGCCTTGACTTGCTGACATGTCAAGCATTTAGTCACATAGTCAGCTATGTCCTTCTTCATACCAGGCCACCAATACTGAAGTTTCAAATCATGATACATCTTTGTACTTCCTGGGTGCATAGCATAGACACTGGAATGTGCCTCTTTCAAAATACTGGCTTTCAATTCTCCATTATCTGGTACACATACTCTTCCTTTGTAATACAGACACCCATCTGCTTTCACTTCATAGTCGGTTGCTTTTCCCTCTGAGATTTTGCTCATAATAGCCATTAACTTTTCATCTGCCTTTTGCCCATCTAAAATCTGCTGTAGCAGGTTTGGCCTCACTTGCAACTCAGCCAAAATAGCTCCATCTCGAATCAAAGTTAGACGGGCATTCAATGATCTCAAAGCTGTGATGGATTTTCTGCTCAAAGCATCAGCAACTACATTTGCCTTCCCAGGATGGTAGTCAATTACACAATCATAGTCCTTCAGGAACTCAATCCATCGCCTCTGTCTAAGGTTGAGCTCCTTCTGGGTTGGCAAATATTTTAGACTTTTGTAGTCTGTGTAAATGTAGCACTTTTCACCATACAAGTAATGCCTCCATATCTTCAGTGCGAAGATAATTGCTACAAGCTCTAGATCATGGGTAGGGTAATTCTGTTCATGTGGCCTTAGCTGCCTGGAAGCATAAGCGACCACCTTCCCCTCTTGCATTAATACACACCCTAACCCATTATGAGAGGCATCACTGTAGACTACAAAGTCCTTTCTCGACCTTTGGTGTTAACACCTGGTGCCTCTGTCAACATAGCCTTCAACTTCTCAAACTGTGCGACACTTGTCATTCCAACAAATCGACATTCTTGTGTAACAACTTGGTCATTGGAGCGGCTATTAAGGAAAATCCTTCACAAATCTTCAGAATACCCAGCTAGCCCCAAGAAACTTGACCTCGCTTGTATTCCTGGGAGGCTTCCATTCCATCACTGCTTCTATTTTCTTGGGATCCCCCCTAATCCCATCAGCTGACACTATGTGTCCAAGGAATGCAATCTCATTCAACCAAAAGTCACACTTGGACAACTTAGCATACAGCTTCTTTTCTCTCAGGGTTTGTAGAACAATCCTCAAATGCTCATCATGTTCTTCATTGGTCTTGGAATACACCAAAATATCATCAATAAAGACCACTACGAACCGATCTAAGTGTGGATGGAAGATACGGTTCATAAGGTCCATGAATGCATTGGTGCATTTGTTAGGCCAAAGGGCATCACTAGGAACTCATAATGCCCATATCGGGTCTGAATGCGATCTTTGGCACATCCGCATCCTTCACCCTCAATCGATGATACGGATCTCGAGATCAATTTTAGAAAATACTCCTGCTCCCTTCAACCGATCAAACAGATCATCAATTCTAGGCAACGGATATTTGTTCTTCTGATCACTTTATTCAAGCTGCCAGAATCAATGCAAAGCCTCAAAGTCCCATCCTTCTTCTTTACAACAAGACTGGGCTCCCCATGGTGACACATTGGGCGTATGAACCCCTTATCAAGCAACTCTTGCAACCGAAGTTTTCAACTCCCTCAATTCTGGGTGCCATCCTATAAGGAGCAATGGAAATGGGTCTGTGCAGCAGTTGTCTCAATAGCAAATTCAACTTCCCTTCTCGGTGGCAAACCAGCAACTCTTCAGAAATACCTGCAGGAAGTCTCTTCTGTGGGTATATCACTCGGGTTTGGCTTAGCCTAGTATCCACCACATGTGCTAGGTAGGCTTCACGACCTTTTCTCATCATTCTTCTTGCAATCGTGGTGAGATAACATTGACAGAAATCGTCCTTTCACCCACAATGTGATCTCATTACCCTCGAAGTTTTGGAGAAATTCTCTTCAATTTGCAATCAACTATTGCACGATGACGTGACAACCAGTCCATTCCCAAAATCACGTCAAATTCATGGAAAGGCAACTCAATCAGTCCGCCAAGAATTCATACCTGAATCTTTAACGGGCAACCCTTGTACACTTTGTTCACCACTACATTGTGGCCCAATGGATTAGTGACCAAAATTTCTTGGTCACTCTCCCCTACTAGTATCCCCCTTTCTACGGGTAGGTTGATGCAGATGTATGAATGAGTGGATCCTGGATCCACTAATGCATGCACAGATGTATTGTAGAGGAAGAACGTACCCCTGATGACGTCCGGGGCATCTTGCTCCTCCTGGGCTCTCATGGCATAGGCTCTGGCAGGTGGTCTGTTATCTGGCCTCTCTGCTGGCTCAGATGCAGGCCTCTGAGATGGTCCCACTGCCTCAGATTTGCCAGATTTCCTACCCCTTTGTGATGCAGGAGTAGGTCTGTCTCCTTGTGTTGGAGCAGCTGTAGTGGTTCTACGTGGACAGTTCTTCAACTGATGCTCTGTTGACCCACACCTTAGCGAGCACGGTCTCCACACTCCAACCCTTGTGCCACTTCAGCGGTGTGGACATGCGAGAAGATCTGGGGCTGGTCCTGAACCCCATCCTCGAGAGGCGCCACCGATGGTGTGGGTGACCTCTCCTAGGGGTAAGCGTGGCTGGGCCCCGAGACCGACCACGACCTTGTGGTTGACCTGAACTCTGTGCAGGTGGACCCTTGAACTTCTTCCCAAATGCAGGAGATGAACTAGACTGACCTGGGCCCCTCTTCTGCTGTCTCTCTCTTCTAGTCTGCTCACTTATTCTAACATTTTCAACTTTTATTGCAGCTTCCACTAACTTGGTGAAGTTGGTGATTCCCAAGGCAGTGATCATGAGCTTTATATTGTCATTTAGTCCCTCTTCAAATCTCTTACACCTTTCGGCCTCATTAGGGACTATCTCCCTTCCATAGCGGCTCAATCTTACAAATTCCTTCTCATACTCGCCATCGACATTGTCTGCCTCAGATTAATGAACTCTCTTCTTCTCTCTTCCAGGTACACACTACCCACATATTTCTTCTTAAATTCGGAGAGAAAGAAGTCCCAAGTTACTATTTCTGGCTGTACTTCACTAGACACAGTATCCCACCATTCATATGCATCATCTTGCAACAGAGATATGGCAGCTTCTAAATTTTGCTCTGGAGTGCAGTGGAGTTGTTTTAAAACTCTGCCTGTTCTGTTCAACCAATTTTCGGCTGCAACAGAATCATCTTCTCTCTTACCAAAGAAGTCCACTGCTCCATATTTTCTCAATTTTTCCAGGTGTGATTTTGGTTGTGGAGGTGGTGGTGGTGGTGGCATTACTCCAGCCATTTGTTTGAAGAATTCGGCCATTTGCTGGAACATGGCCTGTGGAGGCTGAGCAGGCTCTGCTTGAGCTGGCGGAGCAGGTTCTCCCATACCCCCAGTCTCAGTTGCTGCAGGTGGAGCATGACTCTCCACTTCCTCCTCAACTGCTCTCTGAGATGTAGGGTCCATATCCTATTCAAAATAACAAAGACAAACAGATCTGCATTAGTGTCACCTCGACTCTTACAAATGCAATGCATGGTATGGACTCAATCTAGGCCCAGAAACGCCTAAACCGTGCTCTGATACCACTAAATGTGACACCCCTTACCCGTGTACAGTATATCCGAGTAAGCAATATCACACGGTGTACCGGCACACTCTATTTTACCTTAATTAATTTTTATCATAGTTTTGAATATAACTTGTGAAATATTATTTATTTAAGTCATTTATCGAAATTATAATTTATTTGGGGTTCCGAAAATTTTATAGAAAATCCGGCAGAGTACCGGCTAAAAATGGAGAAAACAGTTCTTCGGAACCTGTGAAAAACACTTTCAAAATCATTTCCAAACAATCCCAACTCCATTTTATCAACAAAGTCTCAATATGATTTTCAACAACCTTTCCATTACTCAAACATTCATTTCTCATAGTATTTAAACATAAGCAATAAATAAATATTCAAATTTTTTCATTCACAAACACAATTCTCATTATTTACATGAACATCAAAATACATTACATAAGTTCAATTACATATGAGAAAATAAAAGTTAGTTACAAAATGCCAAAATGAAACCTAGTGTCCTACCAATGCACTGTGGATGGTGAGGTGACACGGACACTATGCAGAGCTGCAGGATGGTCTCACCCAGTCTGCGGTCTACTGGGCTCTCGATCAAGATTCTGGAACCTCACGCGTGGCAAAAGCAACGCGCTAAGCAATAATGCTTAGTAGTGCAATAATAAAATAACAGGAAATAGCAGAAAATAAATATGTATTGAATGTATATGTCTTATTTGTTTTGTATTTGTATATCCATTTATTTCGTTAACTTTGTCCACTTTCATTCATTTGGTTGCCCAAGTAACCTATCTTTGACGATCGGATGGATAAACGGTAAACCGCACTTTGGGTATCTAGTACCTCGGGCTGTCACACCATCGGTCACATGTGCATCTCCCGGTGTGCAACAGAACAACTAATAAGCTGTAATGACAATAGGCACAAGGCCAAATATCAACACAAGGTCAGAATGGCTAAAAGCCATGAAATTACAAAATGGCATAATGCCATGTGCAGTACTGCTAACTGAACCCTATTGGCATGCCAAACTATCCAAACCAATCTTGTTAGGTATACTAGGGCATTTGATACTTTTGAATTCTTCAATTTTTGAATTTCAAGTTTTGGAGTCACTATTCACTTTATTGGTCAACAAAAATGTTGACTTTTGCATAGAAAATAGGTACATTGGTTTTAACACTCCCAATGTACCACATTTTGCATTCAAAACTTGTTGGAATTAATCACCAATACCATTTCCAAGCTTAGAACTAAGGGAGCAGAATTTTCAGTTTTTGTACCCTAACTTTACTGTTCCATTAGTGACTGTTACAGTGGGAATTTGAGGAAATGGTAAACATGAAAGTTGTTCCTTATTTTGTCTAGTTGAATTTTTTTTTTTGAATAACTCCATTTGGAGTTTTGTAGCTCCAGTTATGGTCCAAAAACCACAGCTGGCCGGATTGAAAAACTGCAGAATTGACCATATCTACAGTGCAGTGAACAGTGATTGCAACTGCCTTGTTGGATAGGTTTTGGTCATAATTTGGGGTAGGTTTCTTCATGAAAGTTGTTTGTCTATATCTTAACTTGTTTCTGTAAAAATTTCAGGTCAATTGAGCCATTCTACAATAAGTTATGGCCAAATGAACAATTACTATTTATTTGGTCATTCTGCAGATTCTGATTGCAGGACATTCGGATTGGGGCCAGTTTTTGGTCCACTTGCTTTGGTCTTTTGGGCATGGTTTCTTCAGCAAAATTGTGTCATTATGTCTCTAGTTTTATGTCCAATAGGCCAAACACCAATTGAACATACACAGCCAAAGTTATGGCTGTCCAAATAGGCTGGACTCACAGCCACCCTGCTGGTTACCCTAGGCAGCCTACCAAATCAGTTTGCATTACTCTAATTCACTTCAAATTATGGTCAACTTACCTTAAATGGTCACTAATTGACCATTAGAATGTTCACTCACCATTTCCTAAGCAAAGTCCAAGTTTCACTCCCAAAACCCTAATTCCCATTATGAATTTACACAAGATACCTTAATTAACTCACTAATTCATTATCCACATATATATATTCATTAATCATGATCTCTAGTCCACTCTAAGTCCATCAAAACAATCACTCTTATCCCTTCCTTAGGGCTGCCGAAATTCATGGTGTACATGCTTATAAATTCTATTCATTTAATTCACAAATCCTTACTCATTTTAAGTCTTTAACATGGAATAAGAGAGATTTATATATAAATAGGCACTAACCTTAGTAGGGCAGAATTTTCCCAAGCTTGAACTTCACTTTCTTTCTTTTTCTAGGCTGCCAAACACTCCTCCTTGGTGTGGGTATAATTTTTAGTGAAGAGAGGATAAGGTTTTGAGGTGAAATAAGGTGAGATTTGGGAGCTTTAGTGAGCTTTCATGGTGGAATGGTTATGGAATTTGAGAGCTATGGGTGAGTTTTTGTGGAGGTGATGGTTGCTGGAATTTTAGGAGCTTTTGCTGTATTCTTATCCATATTTTATTAGTTAATTTAAGTGTTGATTAAATGTGATTGGTGGGTAAGTGTTTAATGACATCATATGATGTCATAATTGGTATTTTCTTCCATTTTCTTTTCTTCTTTTCTCTACTCATTTTCAATTCAATTTTAGCAATATTTATTCATATTTTAGATCATAATAATTATTTACTTAACTGGACAAGTCGGCCAAAAATCGCCTCTGAAGGCGAAATGACCAAAATGCCCTCCGTTTGGCTTAACGGGTCAAAATTGTCTGTACCGATTGAAAAATTTTTCTAAATATTTTCTTGGCATTCTAATGCCATAGGAACCTCAATGACCCTTCTCTGGAGTCCCAAAAATTATTTTATGAATTTTTCCCCGGGTCTAGGGCTCCTAGTTACGAGAACCGCAACTTCCTTCTAGGTTACCCATCGCTTGGGCACCGGCTCATTTGACTTAGTTGTATTTTATTTCTAAAATTTTTACTAAATTTTTCTTATTAATATTTGAGTTAATTATGGTTCCTCGCTTTAGTTTAAATATTTTTCTGGACGTTCTAGCTGTCCGGACCGACACCGGTCACCGGAACAGTAGAATGTACGGGGTTGCTACCGGGAGGGTGTTACAACCCCAATTTCTCTTGGGGAGGTAGACAGGGGCAAAATCAAAATTTTCAGCAACCTTCTGGGTATCAACAACATCAGAATTTTCAGCAGAATAGAGGTCCTCCTCCTAGAATTCCTAAATCTCAAAATGCACCTGCTCCACCTCTACCATAACAAGCACAACCAGATAAGACAGCTAGATTAGAAGCTATGATTGAGACTCTACTTGTGAGCCATCAAAGTCAACAAGAAATGATGTCTCAATTAGCATCTAAAGTAGATCAAATGGCAACACACAACAAGATGTTAGAGAATCAAATAGCTCAACAGGCTAGCTCTTCAAATAGTAAAGCTTTTGGGAAGCTTCCTAGCCAACCTGAGAATCCAAGGGAGCAGTGCAATGCTGTTACTTTAAGAAGTGGAAAGGTAATGGGGGAAGAACACGAAATTGAAGTAAAGTTGAAAGAAAAGAAAGATGAGTGTGAGAGTGAATCCACTTCAACTAAAGCTAAAGCTAGTAAGGAAGCAAATGAAGAGAAAGAAGATAAAAAGAAAATAGAAGAGAAATATATGCCTCCTACACCGTACAAGCCACCATTGCCCTTTCCTCAGAGGTTTCATAAAGCACAATTAGATAAGCAGTTTGGGAAATTCCTTGAAGTTTTGAAGAAGTTGTATATCAACATTCCATTCACCGATTTCATTTCTCAAATGCCTTCTTATGCTAAGTTTTTTAGGGAGATTTTATCAAATAAAAAAAGGTTGGAAGATTATAAAACTGTTGCACTTACTGAGGAGTGCAGTGCTATATTGCAGAACAAGCTCCCACCTAAGCTGAAAGATCCTGGAAGTTTTTCCATACCATGTCACATTGGAGAAACAAATATTGAGAGAGCATTATGTGACTTGGGGGCTAGTGTTAGCTTGATGCCACTTTCCATATGTGAGAAGTTAAAGGTTGGAGATCTAAAGCCCACAACTATTTCTTTGCAGTTAGCTGACAGATCTATAAAGTATCCAGTTGGGATTTTAAAGAATGTACCATTAAAAGTTGGGAAGTTTTTCATTCCAGTGGATTTTATTGTACTAGAGATGGAGGAGGATGTAAGAATGCCCATCATACTTGGAAGGCCATTTTTAGCCACTGCAGGAGCTAATATAGATGTAAAGAATGGGAAATTGAAGTTGACAGTGGGGGAAGAGGAAATAGAGTTTAATTTATTCCAACATTCCAAGGAACCAACTGTGATGAATTCTTGTTATAGGGTAGATGTTATAGAGCATGATGCTGAAACTGAAGTTACTAAATTAGAGGAAAATCAAGTTATTCCAATGTAATGCAATCAGCATAAAGTGCGAAAGAAAAAGTCAGCTTCACCATCTCATTTGATTAACAATGAAGCTTCAAAAGTTAAGCTCAAGCCTCCATCAAAATCACTTAAAAGAGGAGATTCATCTAAAGTTTGTAAGAATATTCTTCAAGATATAGTTGGGATTCTAAACAAAGCAACAGGTATTTTCACATATAATGGGAAAAAGTTGAAGTATAACTTCATTTCAGCACCTGTTTTGAAGGGAGGTAATATTTTCCAATTCCAACCACCATGAGCTTTGAAAAGAAGGTCAAGCTTAAGACCTTAAACAAGCGCTTCTTGGGAGGCAACCCAAGCGTATCCTTTTATAGTTTATTAATCTTCTATTTTATTTCATTTTCAGCTTTTACCCTCATTAAATTCAAAGGTGACATTTGTTTATCTTTTGTAGGTCATTCATGAAGATTGGGCAAATTGACACTTGTAGCAAAAACAAAGAATTGAAAGGGAGCAAGTATAAGCAAAATTCTACACCTTATCCAGTACCTGTGAACAGTAACACCTTTAAACTTGTGCTAAATTGCTGATATTACAATCTACTTGATAGTACATGTTTAATTTTGTGTCTTGTGTAAATTTTGTGAAATGCAACTTAAATGAGGATCAATTTTGATATGTAGGACTGATGTGAGCTTTATTAAAGTGCAAAAGTAGTGTTTGTTAAGTTTTACCTTTTAGTATATATATAATTTTGTAATCTGTTAGGAATTTACATGTTTTTGTTTGAATTGCTGCTAGTTTTTGTAGTCTGCAGATTTTTGTTACTGTTCACGCTACTGTTCATGCTGCTTAAAAAGTCAATTTCTATGTCTTTTCTGCAATTTTTGAATGTCTGGAACTTGTCTCAAATGCTGCTGAAAATGTGCTTTTGGTATAAGTTTAGAAAGGAGACCATTTCATCAAGTGTGCAAAAAGGTAGTCACAATTGGTGCTTAAAATACAATGATTGCAAAAAGCTAAATGAACATGTGCTATGCTTACTAAGTTTATGAGAGATGATGAGCTAAAATTCTTTAATTTTATGGTGTTTGTGTGTATTTAGTAATTGCTGAGGGTCATGATAGCATTCCATAGTATTTGGACTGTTTTTGGTAAGTGAAATCACAATTTTTCCCAAAACCTGCCGAAACTTGCTGATGATGTTGCTTACTAAGCAGTATCCTAAGCAAATTCTGCTGAACCCTATGCTTAACCCCAAGCACAGCCCAAATTACCAGTTGTCTGCCCCACATTTTAAAAAGCCCAAAACTTTCGCCATTTTTATGAAAACCCTCACCCAAACTCCCGATAAGCCACAACTCTCATTCTGCCAACTCCCTTCCCGCACCATTTTTCCGGCAATTTTTAAGGAAAGCTGAAAAGTTTCTTTCTTTTCATTAAATGGTGAGAACCAAAATGTGGTCCACCCACAAACCCAAACCTAGAAGATTTCGGCACTCTGTCAAATAGAAAATGGGCATTCCATCATCTCTACCCACAAACGCTAACCCCAGTCCCAGTCCGCCGCTCCCTCAGTCACCACCACCGCAAATGCCGCCGCTACCTCAATCGCCACCACCTCAATCACCACCACTACCCCCAGGCCAAACACCACCTCTCATTCCGCCGACCCCCCTTTCGCCACAAACTGAGCCGCAAAATGAGACACCCATTTTCGACACTCAGTTCCCAGAACCAATGCCTGAACCTGCGCCTACTCAAACGAAGTCTAAAGGTAAAACTAAAAAGGCTGCAAGTAGACCCAAGAAAACCCCTGTCGGAAAATGAAAAAGAGCACCCTCTGTTCCCTTCGACCTAAACTCTCCACCTCAACCTTCCTCTGAACCAGTCAGCAAAAGGACTAGGTCCTCCTCGCAAATTCCACCACCAGCGGTCCAAACACCTGTATCTCAGTCACCCTTAAACTCTCCAGCAGCACCTGCGTCATCTGCTAATGACATAGAGGAGGTAATTTCTCCATTACCTTGGGCTTTTAGAGACATGGATATGAAAAATGCTTATGACAGTTTAGTTTCTAAACCTATTTTGGCAAACAAATATATGGATGAGCAGATTTTAAAAGAGCTAGGCATTTATGACTCTGTATTTGCCTATTTAGATGCTATCAGCTGGACTAAATTTGCTAGGATTAGGGAACCAGAATACATGGATTTGACCTTGGAATTTTTGAGTTCCTTAAGGCTGAATTTCAAACCAACAGTACCTGAGCATAAGGATGTGATATATTTTTGATGTGCTGGCATTGATAGGGAGTTAGACATGGATGCTATGAATGCAATTTTTGGTTTTCAGGATTCGGGCTATAAAAATATTGAGTGGCAGCAAACTGTTTATGACCCTGGTCAATTCTGGAAATATATTGCACCTTTTGGGGGTTATTATAGACAGAGGACTGCAAAAGCCTCTAGGATAGTTGATCATGTATTGAAATACCTCCATAGGTTCATTTCTGACACTGTTTTAGGAAGGGGACACAGAATGTGATTGTGGGTGCCGAGACTTATTTTTCTTGTGGTGCATGAAGGAGAGAAAACAAGTAAGCACAGCCCATTTCATAGCTACTCATTGGCACCAAATTGTCACAAAGCATACCAAAGGTAGTATAGTTTTTGGAGGATATATAACTGCCATAGCAAACTCATTTAGCTTTGATGCTAGTCTATATAAGCTGCTGCCAGTTTTTGGTGAATCATATATAGACAGCACAATATTGCTGCACATGGATGTTTGTGAGAAAGTAGGCCATACCTATGCTTTGTTACAGCAGCATCCTGAAGCTAGTGGTACTGCAGACCCCACTACCTTTGCACCAGCAGAACCCCAACCAACCATCGCCTGCAGCTTTTAGCGAACATTTTGTCCCTCTTAAGATCCTTGGAATCCAAAATAGCAAGTTTCACTGCCCAACCATCTGCTCCTCACCGACACCACGTAAATCCTTGCTACCTTGAAGAGCTTAGAAGTCAAAATTGATACCATGGGTCAAGAAGAAAGTCAACCAAAAGAAGAAGCTAGAAAAGAAACTTAAAAAGAGATTTTCATCTCTTAAAAGAAATGTAAAAGAACAACTTCAAATGCTAGAGCTCTACAACAAATTGGCCCAATCTTATAACAATTTATATCATTGGGGCCAAGACATGCTTCAAGAAATGAAAGACCTCACAGAAAATTTGGAAACTGCTTCTGAAGCTTCGGATCACAATGAACCTACTGCAGAACCTGAAGCAGACCCTGATGCAGCAACAAAGCCTTGACAGCAGAGCTTGAACAGTAGCAGCAATTTAGTATTAGTTTTAGTGCAGTTGCAGTAGCAGTAACAGTACTAGTTTTTCAATTCAGTTTCTGTGTTAGGTTTATTTTGTAATCTGTTTATTTTAATTTTCAAACTTTAGTAATAGTTGTAATACTTTGGTAATTAGTTTTTATGATTATACTTGCACTTCTTTCCTTTAGTTTATTTTATTTTATTTTATCTTCTGCTACGGACATAGTTATTCCGTGAATGCTTTTTGGTTTAATTCTTGATTTAACTGTTAGATCTTATTTCTTTACACTTTTTCATCTTCTTGCACATTATTTTTGCACTTTATCTTTTTCTTCAATCCTAATTTTGTTGACATTGATGAGTTGCACAATTTTCTTTGAGCCGCATCTGTTTCACATCATTTGGAGGTAACAGCTTACCCTTTTACTATTTATGCTTATGGTATGTTGCCAATGCTTATGCTTTCGCTTTACCCTACGCAGCAGGTTAAGCAACATCTTAAGCAGTGTAAATTCATACATTTGGGATACTTTTCCACATTTTTCTCTCTAAAGCTTCATTGTTAATATCACTTTGAGCTAATTTTGGAATTCTTGACCTTATATTGATTTAATCCCCAATTGTATAAATTTCATTAATTGATTAGTTCACACAATTTTGCCCATCTTTGCATTCATTTTAAACATTGAGGATAATGTTTCATTTGAGTTTGGGGTTGAGGGCAAAATTTTTGCAAAATTTTTAAAATTTTCATTCATTCATTTATTGCATTTCATTCATTCATATATAGATAATTCATACACTTATACATATACCACACACATGTCTATACTTATATACATACATTTGCATATAGTTTTCATATAGATTACACTTAGTTTTAATTTCATTTATGCATTCATTTTAGGATCATGCATATCATAAAAATAATTTTTTACCTTGTCCTTAGAGGATTGAGAATTGCTTTGAAGAGCAATTGAGCTTACTTTTAGAAGGGTTTGATAGATTGAAAGTTCTAGATAGGTGCAAAGTTATTATATTCTTGCCTTAGTTTATATCTTCTTAGCCAAGGGCCACCCAATCAATTGCATTGACTTTGAGTGCCTAGAGAAAACTCTAAGGTGAGAAGTAGCTAATTGATGTCTCACCAATCCTAGAACAATCTTTCTAAACTTTTCAAGGCGAAATCATAGCATGCACTTGAAAAAGAAATGATCTAGGCATTCTTTGAATTTTAAACCCATATTTTAGCCTTAACCAACCTCACTTTAAAATTTCCCTTTGGAACCAATTTGAGCCTACATTTATCTCTCTTATTCCTTTGGAACCCACATCAATGCCTAGCCATAAACCCAAACACTTACCTACCCTCCATGAGAATAATTCTTTGAGTGATAGATACACTTAAAAATAATAATAATAATAATAATTAGTTGGGAGAAGTGATTCAAAGTAAAAAAAAAAAAAAAAAAAAAAAAAAGCTAGCAAATTCAATTATGGTATGTAAAGTAATTCACCACCCAAGTACACAAAGAAATGAGTTTGGGGGTGAATTGAAAGGGACAATTATAATTCAAAGTCAATGTTATTTATGTAGTCCCTCTAAAAGCTTCAAAATTATATGCTAGCATTGGTGAATAGTTGTAAAGTTCCTTCTCCCAAATGATTCAAAAAAAAAAAAAATTGTGTGTCTTGATCTTTTAATAATTTGATTATTCTCATATTTTGTTACCTTTATCCTTTTCTTGTTAGCCACATTATCACCCCCTTAGCCCCATTACAACCCTTGAAAGTCCTTTTGATCTTTTGATGGTGTTTTGCTACATTAGTGGAGATTGGAATAGGAGAATTGCCTATGGGATTGTGATATCACTAATCCATTCATTTACTTCCATCATTATTTGAGACACTTTAGTTTATGGATTACCTTATAGTCTATTTAGGCATGATTATTCTTTGTGATTGATTGGTTTGGGTTTGATGATATGGATAATTGACCCAAAGGCTAAGCGGTGATAACTTTGGTAAGAATTAAACTCTTTGCATCTTGAAAGTGGGTATATGGTTTATTGGTGGCTAAAGGTAAGCTTGAGAGTTTGGATAAGTAATTTTCATAAATTTAAGGTAAGGTACCCCAAATTGCATTAATTGTTTTAAATTTGCTTGAGGACAAGCAAAGGTTTGAGTTTGGGGGAATTTGTTACACTCATTTCATATAGGCACTTTAGGGTAGTTTTGCATCCATTTTGCCCTCATATTTTAGTGTATTTTATGTTTTTAGCTTTATTTTATCTTATTTGTTAATTTTAGATACTTTATATTTGATTTTCGTAATTTTGTTGTTTTTGATAGGATTTTGTAGCAAATCGAAGATCAATGAGTGCAATAGGAAGTGATTTGAAGAGATTTGGAGTTCTTTAAGCATGGAGGAAAGTTGAAGCAATCAAGCCTTGAAAGAGCAAACCAGCCAAAATTTGCTTGAGACTTTGCTTAAGATCATGCTTAGAGTAAAGCGGCAGTGCTTAAGGTGCAGCACAAGTCAAGCATGAGCAGAAAAGTCCATTTTACTCTAAGTCTGCCGAGATTTGCTGAAGGTCCGCTAACCTTAAGCGCATGCGACCAGTCTGAAATCGCTAAAAGTCGCTTAGGGTTAAGCCAATCCTAAGCATCGCCTAACGTGAAAGATGCTGCTGACTTGGATAATTTTACACCTCATTTCCTATCCACTCCTTGGCTCTTATTTACTTTTAGGGCAACTTTTTGGGACCATATAAATTCATCATTTCCTTATTTTTGCCACAAGAGGAAAGGGAGGAAAGACAAAAAGGAAAGAAAATTTAATAGAGAGAGAGAGGAGACGCCATTTTCTCTTGGAGGAGGAGCTGCTGCACCAGTTTTGGAGCTCCAGAAACCAGAGATTTTGGTTCTTCTACCTGGGTTTTTCTATTTTAGTCCTTTTATCATGTTTTTCTTTACTTTTCCATCAATCTTTCTTGTAAATACCATCATGAGTGAGTAAACTCTTTAGATTTCAGAGTTGGGAAATATGTTTTAGATTAATTTGTGGATTTGGACTGGGTATTTCCTTATTTTACATAAATATGAGTTTTGATTCTTTTCTTGTGTGCTTGATTTACTTGCCTAATGTTGGTACCCATTGGGTATTGTGTTAATCATTGATTGAAGGACCGAAAGCTGAAAGTCATTGATAGATAATCAAGGATTGGAACTTAAAATCACCTAGATTTAGAAATAAACTAGGATTTTAAGAGGAATTAATTATTGGTTACAGAACTTAATGGGTTTAAAGTAATCAAATAACATACGAAAGTAGGTTTGGTTATTTTAGAACACACTTTGGTTTGCTTGAAAAAGATATCAAAGGAATTTAGAATCAATTTCCTTCAAACTCTATTTTTCCCTAAAAATTGGAATGCCCAAGACAAATCCCAATTAATTTATGCATAAACCCCCAACTCTGGAATCACTTTTAGCATAATTAGACTTTGATTTGAATTACCCATTGTTAATTTAGTTTAATTGCAAACTAGATGTAGAATTTATTTGTTTCCCTTTTACCCATTTCAATTAGATTAATCAATTTACCTTGCTCATTTACATTTACCATTTATTCATTAATCATTAGCCCAAATAATCGCTTCATTCATAGTTTGGTACTTAAACAGCAAATCCTCGTGGGAACGATACTTGATTCATCACTTTATTACTTGAGACGACCCGTATACTTGTGGATTCCCCACCATCAATTAGGAATCTTGCGATCACATAAAACTCCCATGGCACATCTCCACTTCAACCATCCAGCTTTAATCCTATGACTAACATCCTCCTCACATCCCCCATCTACTTGAAGGATTGAGCCGAGATATTTAAATTAATTACTTTGGAGCAGTACCACTCCATCCAAACTAACTCCTTCCCTATCACCAGTTCAGCCTTCACTAAATTTGCAATGCATGTATTCTGTCTTCATTCTACTTAACTTAAAGCCCTTTAACTCTAGAGTACTTCTCCAAAGCTCTAGCTTTCTATTGACTCCTTCTCACTTCTCATTTATCAGAATTATATCATTCGTAAACATCATGCACCAAGGGATACTCTCTTATATATGTTTGGTCTATTCATCTAGAAACTAATGTTAAAAGGTAAGGGCTTACAGCTGAACCTTAGTGTAATCCAACTGAGGTAGGAAAATCTCTTGTGTCCCCTTCCACTGTGCGCATAATAGTAGTTATTCCTTCATACATATCTTTTAACACTTGTATGTACCTAATAGATACCCTCTTTTGTTCTAACATTTTTTATAAGACATCTCTTGGAACACTATCATAAGCCTTCTCCAAATCGATAAAAACCATGTGTAGATCTTTCTTTACATCTCTATATTTCTCCATCAAGCTTCTAATGAGAAAGATCGCTTCCATAGTTGAACGACCGAGCATGAAGCCAAATTGATTGGGAGAGATAGAAGTGTCATAACGTAGTTGATGTTCCATAACTCTCTCTCATAACTTCATAGTATGGCTCATGAGTTTAACTCTCCTATAGTTTGAGTAACTCTGTATGTCTCCCTTATTTTTAAAAATAGGTACTAAAATACTCCTCCTCCATTCATCAGTCATTTTCTTTGAGTTTAGAATCTTATTAAATAATTTAGTTAACCATGCCACTCCCATATCTCCCAAACACTTCCACACTTCAATTGGTATTCCATCGGGTCCATAGGCTTTACCCACTTTTATTCTCTTGAGTGCTTCCTTTACTTCTAAAGATCTAATCCTTTTAGTATAATTCACATTCTTTTTTATTGCTCTGTAGTCTATATTCATGCTATTACCACTTTGACTATTATTAAAGAGATCATCAAAATAATTTCTCTATTTTTCTTTAATGTCTTCATCTTTCACCAACACTTTTCCTTCTTTATCCTTAATGCACCTAACTTGATTGAGATCTTGATATTTCTTTTCTCTCCTCCTTGCTAATCTATAAATATCTTTCTTCCCTTCTTTAGTTCTAAGTTTCTCATATAACTGTTCAAAGGCCTACACTTTTACTTGACTAACTGCCTTTTTTGCCTCTTTCTTTGCTATCTTGTACTATTCATATGCCTTATTATTATCACACTTAGGTAATTTCTTATACCATTCCCTCTTTCTTTTCACTGCCTTTTATACTTCCTCATTCCACCACCATCTCTCTTTTGAGGGTGGTCTATGTCCTCTAGACTCTCCAAGTACTTTTCTAGCTACTTCTCTAATCTTTGATGCCATCTGTATCCACATACCATTGGCCTCCACATCTAGCTTCCATGATTCGGACTCGAGAAGCTCATTTTTGAACTTCACTTGCTTTACTCCTTTGAATTCTCACCACTTTGTTCGAGTTATACTATTTCTTCTAACCTTACTTGAATTGTTCCTAAACTTGACATCTAAGACCACTAACCGATATTAACTTGTTAAAGCCTCTCCCGGAATAACCTTGCAATCCTTGCATAGAGCTCTATTTGTCTTCCTGGTTAAGAGGAATTCAATTTGGCTTTTATGTTGCCCACTTTTGAAAGTCATTAAATATGATTCTCTTTTTATAAAGTAGGTATTTGCTAGTATTAGGTCACATGTCATAGCAAAATCCAGAATGCTTTTTCCCTCCTCATTTCGGCTGCCAAAACCAAAACCTCCATGAACATTCTCATAATCTTTCCTATCACTTCCTACATGTCCATTCAAATCTCCACCGATGAAATTATTCTCTTCATTTGGTATGCTATGCATTAGATTATCTATATCTTCCCAAAACCTTTATTTACTCTCACTATCTAGTCCTATTTGTGGGGCATAAGCACTAACTACATTTATTGTTTCTCCTTCAAGTATTAACTTTACTAGTATAATTCTATCTTCTACTCTTTTCACAGCTATTACAGCATCTTTTAATGTCCTATCTATGATTATGCCCACTTCGTTCTTATTCCTCTCTTTTCTGGTAAACCACAATTTGTACCCTGAATTACCCACTTCCTTGCTTTTCTCTCCTACCCATTTAGTCTCCTAAATGCAAGCAATATTCACTCTTCTCCTTTCTATGGTATTCACAAGCTCCATTAATTTTCCTGTAAGTGATCCAACATTCCAAATACCAATCCTGATTCTCCTCCTATCCTGTTTCTTCCTAATTGATCTCCTTCTATGATATCTTTTATTGTTCTCTATGCCTATCTTGTGTTTTGTTCCACTCTCTGTTCTACTTTCTATCCTATGGACTAACTTCTTTACCCGCACCCGTCCATGATGTGGGAACCCTTGCTCATTTAACACCACACTCAGGCACTGGCATGGCGCATCGCTTTCGGTGAACGCACCCTTGCATATTTTTCACTACACCCAGGCTTCGATGTAGCGCGTCGTAAGTAGAAGACACCCCAATGTTTATATCATTTGAATCCATATTATGAGGTGTGACAAAATTTTTACGCTAGTTGTCACCTACCGCAACCTTCCTCCTTTACCCGGGCTTGGGACCAGCTAAACACAAACTACTTAGGCGGAGTTAAAGTCAATAGAGCTTAATCAAACGAAATCACAAAAATTAATCAAAATTCCAAACTTCTCTATCATTTACACAATTTTAAAGTAGATTTTCAATTGTAGACTTTGGTGGGTCCTTCTTCAGCAATGCCCACCATGACTCCACGAGCTCTTCTCCATGGTTTTCTTTCACTGGAATTGTTCAAAGCTAAAAAGAGAGGTTTGAGTTTTTACTTTTTGATTCGAATGGGAGGCTAACACAAGAGACGAGAAAAATAAATTTTGTTGCCTGATGGCACAAATTTATGGATCTTTCTTTGTTTTCTTAATATCAAACATGTTTTTAATCCCAAACAATGGTGTGTTCGACTTGATTTTAGCAATTGATGTAGTGTTTTTGATCAAGGTGGTATGGATTGAATCATTGAATGACGTGGAATCCATGACAATAACGAGGCGTTATTGCTATTTAGTTTGTCACAACACCGAAGTTATGATTATTTTTTAGAGCCCCTTTGTAGATCGGATCATGTCAAACTACAAACCCCATCATATTAGATTTTGAATATATGGCATTATAAAATCAATCTCATATTTTTAAAAGAATGGCTAGTATATTCTAAAAAAAAAGAAGCTAGTAATTAAATTCTTAATTTACTCATTTGATTTAAATAAAAACATAATAGACTAAACAATAGGGTAGCATTCCCTTAAATACACACTCACATCATATAACTAAATAGAGAGTCTGAACCTGAAACACTCTCATTTCAAATGAAAAAAAAAAATACAAGACAACATAAACATAAAATAATTTTATTTTAGTGAAACTTAATTCCCACATGTAAATATGAGATTATTAAATTACAGCTGCATCCAAACTAAATAGTAAAAGCTTCAAGTCAAGCATAGGTATCAGCCACCACTTGGAGAATCTGAGCGATCTCCTTAGTTTTTGTAAGCTGCAGCTTATGATATCCACCTTCAACTTTATAAATCTTGTGTGGTTTATAGTTTGTTATTTGCCAGAGTTGAAATTCAGATAAAAATGTTTTTTCTTGGTCGGTCCACACATTAATTCTCTTAATTGATCCGTAACCTTCCTTAGTAAAGAATGGTCATTTAGCTAAAACATTTTGAAATAATGATCCCTTCCTTGCCAGCATCTTCGCCAGTTCACATTCCTTAAACAAATAATAAAATATATTTGTTAGTTACATTGAAAAGAGAGAGAGAGAGAGAGAGAGAGAGATAGAGAGAGAGAAACCATATCAATGAATATATTTCGCCAAATTCAAATTCGATTCCTAATATATGAATCCCAACGCAATCTCATATACGATAAATATTTTTTATTTACTTTCACTTTAAATTTAAATTTAAAATTTTATAATTTTAAAAATGATTTTTTTATTTTTTGTGGTTTGATTTTTTGGATATGTTTTCATGAGCTCGAATTGTGACCCGACCAGAAAGTTTTGCATTGCAACCTGATTGGGATAAAAAGTGAGATCAGTGGTGGTAGCAGAGGGCACGGGACTAGTATAAATATTGTAATATTCCACCCTTTGCGGAAGAGTTGTGAGATATTTAGGAAACACGCTGGGATTAGGATTTGAGAGTTCTGATTGATTGTATCTTGCTCTTTTCATCATAGTGAAACTTTTTCTCTTGTCTTGTCAGTGGACGTAGACCTTACGGTTAAATCACATTAAATCCTATTTTATTCTTCTTTTCTTTTCAATACTGTGTAATTGTGCAATTTGTGTGTGTGCCTTAGATTTGCGTGCTTATTATAACAAACTAGTATCAGAGCTTTGTGTGCAAAACTTAGGGTTTACAGATAGCGTCATCTTCTATGAAGTATGAGATAGAGAAGTTTGATGGTGGATCGAGTTTCAGTCTGTGGAAGATTAAAATTAAATCTTCCTTGATCCTACAAGGTCTATGGAAGGCAATCGAGGATAACTTTCTAAAAGGTATGAAAGAGGTGGAGAAGGCTGATATAAAGGAGAGAGCCTTAAGTGCAATTTTCATGAGTGTAATTGATAATGTCCTACACGAGATTACTGGTGAAAGCTCAGCATATGCGACATGGAAGAAATTAGAGGAGTTGTACTCTGCCAAATCGCTGACCAACCGCCTATATCTAAAGAAAAGGCTTTATAATATGAGAATGAGCGAAGGTACGCCCATTAAAAAATATCTGGATGAATTCAATTCAATCATTATGGACCTAAAGAATATTAATATTGAGATTAATAGTCAGGATCATGCCCTTATTGTATTATGTTCTTTGCCACCCTCCTATGAAACTTTTGTTGATACTTTGTTGTATGGGAAAGATAGTATTTCACTAGACGAAGTTATTAATTCTCTAAAATCGAAGGAGTTGAAAAAGAAATTTCTATATAATAGAGAAAGATTTGAGGGGGAAGGTTCAGTGAGTAGGGGAAAAACAAATTCAAGGGAGGGTTCTTCGAGCAAGAAGAAATCTAAGGCCAGATCTAAGTTAAGAATGAAAAAGGCCAACTGTTTTGAGTGCGAGGAGCAAAGTCATTACAGGAGAGACTTTCCCAAGTTGAAAAATAAAAAGGGAAAGTAACCAGAAAGTTTTGCGAATGTGGTTGATAGTGTTATTGATTCTGAAGGTGATGATAGTGCTGGAGAAATTTTATCCGTGAGTTCAGATCATGGACAAAATTCCTGGATTCTTGATACTAGTGCTACTTATAACATGTGTCCACACAGAAACTAGTTTGTCACTTACAAACAGATGAGTGGCAAGGTGTTTCTGGGCAATGATCGTGCATTATCTGTTGAAGGAATTGGTAACATCAGATTGAGGATGTTTGATGGCGTTGTCAGAACTATAGAGTGTTGGCATGTTCCAGGACTAAAGAGGAACCTGATTTCTCTTGGGACACTTGACTCTCATGGATTCAGATACCATATAGAGAATGGAGTTCTCAAAGTGTGCAAGGGCTCTATGGTACTCATGAAGAGCAGTTTGGTTTCAGGATTGTATTTTCTTCAGGGCAGTACAGTTTCAGGGGAAGCTGCAGTAGCATCCGGAAGCAATAATCAGAATCAGACTCAATTGTGGCATATGCGTCTTGGTCATATGAGTGAAAGAGGATTATCTGTGTTAAGCAAGATAGATTTGTTAGATGGGCAGAAAATAGAATCTATGGACTTTTGTAAACACTGTGTGTTTGGCAAACAAACCAGGGTGAAGTTCAATAAAAAGGCAGTGTGCAAGACAGAGGAATGGTGGATTATATCCACTCAGATCTATGGGGTCCTAACAGAATCCCTTCCAAGAGCAGTGTCAGGTACTTCATGACTTTGATTGATGATTACTCTTAGATGGTGTGAGTGTATTTTCTGAAAACAAAAGATGAGGCATTTTTAACTTTTGTAAAGTGGAAGACGATGATTGAGAAGCAGACAGAAAAGAAGGTCAAGCGTCTTAGAACTGATAACGAGTTAGAATTTTGCAATCGTGAGTTCGATGCATTCTGTAGTAATGAAGGTATAGTGAGACATCGCACTTGTACAAGGACACCATAACATAATGGTTTTGCAGAACACATGAACAAAACGCTTTGTGACAAAGCATGAAGCATGCTCTCACATTCAGGATTAGGAAAGGATCTCTGGGCTGAAGCAATTAATATAGCCTGTTTCTTGGTTAATAGATCTCCATCTACAGCTATTGAGTGCAAAACTCCTTTTGAGATCTGGTCCGATTCACCTACTGATTACTCTCAGCCAAGAGTATTTGGTTGCCCTGCTTATGCTCATGTGAGAGATGGTAAGCTTGAGTCGAGGGCAAGAAAATGCATATTTCTAGAGTATGCATCTAGAGTGAAAGGCTACAGGTTGTAGTGCAATGATCCAAAGTCTCCAGGATTAATTATTAATAGGAATGTGACATTTAATGAGTCTACTTCATTGGATAGTCAGAGGGAGAAGTCAATAGCAGAATGAGATCATAGTGTCAGAGAACAAGTGGAGCTTGATATTGATACTTCAGCAGTTCAGTCTAGTGATTCAGAGGATGGGTTGCAAGATCCTGATCAACAAGAGGATGCACCTAAGCAACAGCAATAGGAACCATATAGCATTGCAACTGGTAGAGAGAGAAGATAGATTAGACCACTGCAGAGATATGCATATGCATATCTAGTTGCGTTTGCCTTGTCAGTTACTGAAACAGCTGATATGCATGAACCCAGCAATTATAGAGAAGTTATTTCTTGTTCAGATGTAGATCAATGGATCAGTTTTATAAGTGAAGAAATTGAATCTCTTCACAAGAATCAGACGTGGGAGCTTGTAACATTGTCTAAGGGACAAAAAGTGGTAGGTTGCAAATGGGTGTTCAAGAAAAAGGAAGGCACTCCAGGGGTTGAAGCACCTCGATATAAGGCACGGTTGGTAGCAAAAGGCTTTACTCAGAGGGAGGGGATTGACTTTAATGAAGTGTTTTCTCCAGTTGTGAAGCACAGTTCTATCAGTCTTACTTGCTATGGTTGCTTTTAATGATCTAGAGCTTGAGCAACTAGATGTGAAGACAGCATTTTTGCATGGTGAGTTAGAGGAGCAAATTTATATGAGTCAGCCTGAGGGATTTGTCATTCCAGGTATGGAAAACCGTGTTTGCTTGCTTAAGAAATCTTTATATGGTCTGAAACAATCTCCTAGGCAGTGGTACAAAAGATTTGATACATTCATGGTTCGTAATGGCTTTAATCGTAGTTCATATGACAATTGTGTATATCATAAGAAGCCTTCAGATGATTCCTTTTGTTTATTTGCTATTGTATGCGGATGACATGCTTATTGCTGGTAAAAACATGTTACAAATTAACATTCTGAAAAAGCAGTTGAGTGATGAGTTTGAGAAAAAGGATTTGGGTGTTGCAAAGAAGATATTGGGAATGGAAATTACCAGGGATATAAGTGTTGGGAAGCTTTTCTTGTCTCAACAGGCCTATGTTAATAAAGTACTTAAGCATTTCAACATGAATAATGCTAAGTCTGTGACTATTTCATTTGCTGCCCATTTCAAGTTATTTGCAGACATGTCACCAAAAACAGATGAGGAGATGGAGCATATATCCATTGTTCCCTATTCGAGTGCTGTTGGTAGCATCATGTATGCTATGGTATGCACCCGACCTGACATTTCACATGCAGTTAGTATTGTGAGTAGATACATGGGGTGTCCTGGGAAAGAGCATTGGCAGGCAGTGAAAATGGATTTTGAGGTATTTCAAGGGTACTATAGATGTTGGTCTGACATTTAACAAGGCCAAGATGAGTGATTCAGTTGTTGGCTATGTGGATTCAAATTTTGTAGGGGACTTATACAAGAGGAGATCTTTGACAGGTTATTTGTTTATTCTTTCTAGAAGTGCTATCAGTTGGAAGGCAACATTGCAAGCTACAGTTGCTTTGTCTACCACAAAGGCTGAATATATGGCCTTAGCAGAGGTAGTAAAGGAAGCTTTATGGTTACAAGGTTTAGTGGGTGATCTTGGGTTGATACAGAATAAGGCAACAGTGTTTTGTGACAGCCAGAATGCAATACATCTCACAAAGAATCAGATGTACCATGAGCGAACTAAGCATATTGTTATCAGATATCACTTCATTTGGGACATTGTATCTTAGGGGACTGTAGTTGTGCAAAAAGTCTCTACACATAATAATCCAACAAATATGATGACCAAGGGAGTCCCAGTCAGCATGTTTAGGCATTGCCTAGACTTGGTTGGTATTTGTAGTGCTCAGTAGTGCCCTTGCAAGGGCATATGGCAAGATAGAGTGTTTGTGATTATTTTGTTGATAATTGAGAGAATTCAAGCCAAGGGGAAGAATTATTATTTTTTGTGGCTTGAATTTTTGGATATGTTTTCATGGGCTCGAATTGTGACCTGACTCGAAAGTTTTGCGTTGCGACCCGATTGGGATGAAAAGTGAGATAATATTCTACCCTTTGTGGTAGAGTTGTGAGATATTCGAGAAATACACTAGGGTTAGGATTTGAGAGTTTTGATTGATTGTATCTTGCTCTTTTCATCACAGTGGAACTTTTTTCTTGTCTTACCCGTGGACGTAGACCCTACGGTTGAACCACGTTAAATCATAGACCTTACGGTTGAACCACGTTAAATCCTATGTTATTTTTCTTCTCTTTTTAATACTGTGTGATTATGCGATTTGTGTGTGTGCCTTAAATTTGCGTGCTTGTTACAACAGATTTCAATACCATTAAATTAAAATTAAATATATTTAACTATTTTTTTTTTAAAATTTAGGATAAAACAAGTTCACATTTTGATCATCAAAGAAATTAACTCAGACGATATACCTTAGGAGGACATATGGTATATAGATTCTCCCTCATAAGCGTGAAGCCCAGTTTCAATCCAGTTATTTCCTCGCCATTATTAGTAAACGTAAAATACTTGGTGTCTCTCCAGTCGGGAAACACCTCCATGAGCTGTGCAATGACACGAGAGAGAATTAAAAAAAGTAATTAACAAATTAAGGAATGAATATGAATAAAGATATAAAATTACTCTTGGAGTCTGGTTTACGAGATTAAACTCTTGGATTAAATGGTTTTTTTTTTTTTTATCTTTGACAAGTACGTACTTTATCCACGACATAAGATGGACTGTGATTGGTGTCTGGCAATTGTGGAAAACAGCAGCTGCAATCTTTTCACGGTATTTATCAGCAGCAATAGCAATATTGAGTCCCCCACAGCTCTCGCCAACCAGAATCACCTTTTCCTCTTGAGGGAGTGACTCCATGAAGGCCAACAAGGGTTCAGAATACACATCAAATGAGCCAATCTCCTCAATTTGCCTTGGGTCATTACCGCTGGCTGCAAGGTCCAGTGCAGTGACCTTGTGGCCAGCTGCCTCAAGGACGGGTTTGAGCTTGTGCCAAATCCATGCACCATAGCATATGGTATGAATGAGAACAAAATGCCCGACTGCCATTTTGTGATGATATCTAACTCTTCACTATCGAAATCCAGTAACTCATGCATAATTTTTCTTTTGCATAGAAATGTAGAATGTATCAGTCAATTTTCTTTTGCATAACTTTTTTTTTCTTTTTGTTACAAGCAATATGTTAAGTAATTTTTTAATATTTTAATTATTTACAAAGAGTTTAATTATTATTAATTACTGAATCAACAAGTAAGATTTAATTTAGTAATACTGGAATTATCTCTAAAGCTATGAGATCTTGAATTCAAGTCTCAATAAGAGCAAATTATACTGAAAAATAATTATTTAATTAAATTAAAAACACTTCTTTTTAACTTTGGTAATTTTCTTAAATATCTCTTATCACATTGTTCTATATATTGTCAACATAGGAAAAAAAAGTAAATAATATTAACGCTGTTAAATGATAAAAGTAATTATAATCATCAAAGATACTATTAGGTAATGTTTAAATAGCAATTTTATTTAAAAATATAAAATATTTATAATTTAAGAAAGATAGAACATTTGAATTTTCATTTTTAATAAATTATACATATCTGTATTTAAAGGTTTTAATGGTAAAAAAAAATTCTGCTATATATATAAAAACTCCTTTAGGTTTGATCCGGAATTGACTTTAAGAAAATTAAAATATTTAATACTTTTTAAATTTCAAATATTTTATGTATACTAATACTTAAAAAAATAAGTTAAAAATTAAATTTAAAATATATATTTTCACCTTTATAAATTCTAAATATCTTATATTTTTTAAATAAAATTATTATTTTTAACTATGCTAAATATTAATTTTGGGTCTTTTTAATTATACAAACCATTAATTAAAACTTGATAAATTTAAAAAAATTTATTAATTTTATTGAAAAATTTAAAATATTTGAAATTTCATTCTAAAATTGACATAAAAGGAATATAAATCTTTTAAATGCTCAATTGTTCATCGAAAACTAAACACCCAAAATTTTACAATTGTATCCACACCATTAATTAATACTTGGTATAGTTAAAAAAATTATTTAAAGATATAAATATTTAAATTTCATTTTAACTTTTTTTTAATTATAAGTGTATATAAAATATTTAAAAATTAAAAATGTAAAATATTTGAAATTTCATTTTAAAATTGAATTTAAATTTATCAAAACTAAAACAAATTGATTAAATCAGTTTTTTTTTTTTTAAAAAATTCAAAACTAGCTGAAGCAAATTACCAAATAAAAAAAAGTTTCGGCTCAAAATTTTAATTTAATCAGTTATTTTGGTTTAAACAAAATATTACAAAATGAACAAATTAATATAATAACTAAATTTTTATCAATATATAAAAAAATAAATATTTTAATAAGTTAGAATTTATTTAATTTAAATTAAATAAAATTAAAAAAAATAAATTATTACCGCAACACGTAGGTGGTTGATTAGTTATTATTAGTTACCGAATTAACTAATAAGCTTTAATTTAATAATATTAAAATTATTTCTAAAACTATAAGATCTTGAATTCAAGTCTCAATCAAGTAAATTATGTTGAAAAATAATTATTAAATTAAATTAAAAACACTTTGTTTAACTTTGGCAATTTTTTTAAATATCTCTTATGGCATTATTCCATGTATTGTCAACATAAAAAAAAAAAGTAAATAATATTGACACCACTAAATGATAAAAGTAATTAAAATAATCACTTTTGGGATAAGTGGAAAACTTTAGGGCATTAAAAGTAATATTTCCGTTTTTGGTTGATTTCCTTTGGACTTCTTTCTGGAAATTTCCGGCCCTTATTCTCTCATCTGCAATTTGATTTTGGTGACTTAGCACCTTAATTCTTGGTAAAATCTTCTAGGATCAATCTTCTTGTATTAATTATTAAATTTCTTCTGCTAAACTCTTGCAAATTAAAATTAATTATATACACTTAGCTTGGCTTAATCCATCAACTAAAAGTATATTACTTAATAGAGTGAGTTTCGAAATTTTCAACCCCAATCCCTTCACTCAAAGAAAATAAATAGTTATATGCAAATTTTTTTTTAACAACCAAGCGAAACAGAAGGGGAAAATACAAATCATTTGACTGCTAAAAAAATTATTTAATAGTAACAATATTATTTTTAATATTTGATTATTAAAAATATAAAAAATAATATTTTCATTTTTTTTAAGTTGAGTTTATTTAATTTTAATTAAAAAGTTTTATTCTTTTTTAATCTAAAACTTGATTTTAAGCATCTTTCACCTCGATTAAAAGTATAAGAGTTTATTTAATTTTTTTTTTTAAATATCAAAGAATATATGCCACTGACTTTGCTATAACAAAGACTTTTCCTTCCCATTCCTACGTAATTGTAAGTTGCACGTAATTGCCATACCATATATGGGCTGGCTGTATTTAGTTTTTTTTTTTTCTTTTATTTTATGATATAGTTAGTTTTGAGTTGAAATTAATTCATTATCCAATCCAATTATTTAAATCGAAAGCCATAGTTTTAATAATTGAATTGTTTGGTTTTAATTATAAATAAATCAAATGAAACCAAGCTAAACCAAGAAGAGCGTATGCTAAAAATTATACCCTTTTTTTTTAGTTTTTGGATCTCACAAATTTTACAAATATTTATGCAGAAATTCTACAA
Organism: Hevea brasiliensis; assembly: GCF_030052815.1. Classification (NCBI taxonomy): domain Eukaryota; kingdom Viridiplantae; phylum Streptophyta; class Magnoliopsida; order Malpighiales; family Euphorbiaceae; genus Hevea; species Hevea brasiliensis. Next base: position 88,429,777 of record NC_079502.1, read on the forward strand.
ATAAATAATATTTATGCAGAAGTTCATTTACTTTATAAATCTGTTTCACTTCAATTAATATGTTTTTTCTTATTTTTCTTATAGAATTTTCAAGATTAAGCAATTAAATTGATTATCAAAATCAAACCAACATGGTTTGGTTTAATTATTGAATTTGATTATGGATTTGAGCATTTACAAACTTACACTATTGCTTTGAATATTATAAATTTAAATGTCTATATTTAATTGACTAAATAAAATTATGAACACCCACAGGCTTCTTAACCAATTAAAAAAAATAATATTATGATTATTCATGATTATATGTATAATTAATATAATTGTTTTTATTTTTTTTAAATGTTATATGTAATTTTTTAACAAATCACTTATAATATTTAACTTTTAAAATTTTTACACCCCCTAACATTTTATACAATTTATTCATATATAACTTAATTAATCATAATAAATTACACTTTTCTACTTATATAATAACTCTTAAATTTTTATTAAACTTATTCATTTAATTTATAAATAAGTACTTAATTTGTAGGGTTTGTTTGCCTGCCAGTAAGCTATTCCAGGCCCACGAAGTTGACTTTGAAGGGCTATCCCTTAAGAAACCTGTAGAAGGAAGGGCGCTTGAGAGACCATAACCGAAGGAAGGGTTAGAATCAGAGGTTTAATCGAGTTTAATCAAAGAAACCACAAAAATTAATCAAAATGCCAAACTTCTCTATCATTTACACAAATTTAAAATATATTTTCAATTGTAGACTTAGGTGGGTACGTCTTCAGCAAGCTCCACCATGACTCCACAGGCTCTTCTCCATGATTTCTTTCACTGCACTTGTTCATAGCTACAAAGAGAGGTTTGAGTTTTCAATGAACAAGAGACAAGGAAATTAAAGATTGGACCGTGATGGTTGCCGGTGATTGGAAGAAGAAAAAATGGATTTCTGTTAAAACTTGACCTGATGGTAATAGATATAGTGGTTTTTAACCTGGGTGGTTGGGATTGAATGATTGAATACTTTTTTGATAAATGTTGAGTATTGCAGCAAATTTAATGAAAGCTTTCTCATTTGAATTTTTTTTTTTTATGAATTTGTTTTTTTTCGGGAGAAAAATGAAAGAAAGTATAATACAGTAAGGAAAGACAAAATCTGGAAATAATATTTTAAAATATTTATTTTTTTTAAGTTAAATTGATTTTATTTAATTTGAGCGTGTCAAAAATAGACATGACTTTTTTACACGTGTGTTGAATTGCAGGTGTGCCAAGGACACTAAGATTCCAAATGTGTAATGTAAATGAATCATTCTGACTTTCAATCTAAATGATCGGCAGAAAACAAATGACTGAATTTTTTCTTAGGTTCCTTAACTCTATTAGAATGCACTTCGTCATGATTTAAGTACTTGTAATTGAAAGATTGCTTGTATATGAAAGAGTAAAGGTTGTGCTTGAAAAGTAAAGATTGTGCTTGAAAAGTAAAGATTGTTCATTAATAAATCACATGGTTTTTATCTTCAAATATTTGCTACCTTGCAACAATCCATCATCTCTTGTAACTTGACCTTAGGTAACCATCAGCTAGTGCTCCTTAATTTAGATGAACTATGCCACTTTAAGTGACAATTTAATTTTATATCTTGAATCATTAATTAATTTAGATTCAAAATAATAAAATTAAATTATCGTGCAAACAATTTTTATAAATTAATTAAAAACAAAATGAAAATTAAATTACTTACTAATTTTTCATTTTCAACCTCATTAATGAAAGAGGATTTTTTTCTTCCTTCCATTTTTTTTTCTTTCTTATTACCTCTTATACCACCAAGATGGGAAGTGCTTCCTATTCAATGACACTGATGAGGCTTGATAACTAGTTATTATATGCCTCATAAATGACGCAGCGTGTAGCGTGGAAAAGGATCGACACATTATCAAACCCTTAAAACTAAACAAGATCTAATCTAAGATCTTAAAATAAACACAAGACTTAATCCAAAGTCTAGAATAAAATAAAGCAAACTAGCTTTATGAAGAAGAAAACTCCAATGAATAAATCTTAAAACTTATACATAATGAAAATATAATGGGTATTTATAGAGTTTTTGTGAAACCCCTTACCCGTCTACTGTAAAGCCAAGCAAGAAGTGCCACATTCAGTGCCGGAGCACCCTATCTTGTTTTATCATATCTATTGTAACTTTTAATGTCATTTAAAAGTAGTAATCCATGTGTAGAAATTTTTTTTTAATAATTTATTTCTGTGGAGACCCAGACAGAGCCTCTCCTGTTTTATTAGCATCTGGTGGGTTCCCACTAATCACCTGTTAACATGTCCATTTTCATTTCACACATTTCCATATCATATTCTCTTTTATCATATCATTCACAAGTATTTATGATATCTCAAAATGAAATATCATCTATTGCTTTCATTTGGAAATTCATAGATAATAAATTACAAGATTTCATTTCAATCTCAAAGTTTAAATTATATGTCCAAAATGAAATACATCATAACTAGTAATTACATCATGATTAGACATAATGAACCAAAATACTAGTCTATACATGAGCCCTACAAAAATACAAAAGACTGGTGAGGTGACTCTAGACGGTGGCAGATCTGGTCAGAACTCTGTTCGAACACTACTGTGATGGCTGCTTCTGGGGCGACTGTTAATCTCCAGTACCTACGCGATGGAAAACTAACGCGCTAAGCATAACGCTTAGTGGTGCATAATTTATAATAACAATAACTAAGCAATTTAAATAATAATTCTATATATGGCAATTTCATAATTTCTAGGTATTTTACATTTCATTCCATTTTGGAAACAATTTAAATTATCGGGATCTTTTCTATTTATTTATTGTATATTCAGTCTTAATTAATTATTTTCAATGCCCAAGAAACCTATAACAGACTATAAGAGCTGGATACACAGGAGTATATGAGTTAGACGGCCATATGTCTACCCTATATATATCTGTCAGGCACGAGGCCAGCTGTTAGGCACGAGACCCGTTGTCAGGCTTGTAAAGCCAGAAATAAAGTAGGCACAATGGCCAGTAAGTAGGCATATAGCCTGTAGAACAATCATACCAAACATATATTATCAGTTCATGATTTTCTCGGTAGGCAGTACTGCTATCTGTAATCCCTAATTGGTATACCAATTTATCCAAACTAAATAAACAAGTCTACGTATACTATGGGCAGTTAAACATTTTTAATTATTTTAGCACTATTCACTGTCATTATTTTCTAGTATTGTTTAGTGGCACCATTAATTTCATATTAATAGGACATTAGTCCCAATTTACATATTCATATCATTTTTAATATTTAATCAGCCTTATGAGTATTTTAATTATCATGTATAGCATTTTTCCATGAATCTTTCTTTAGGTTCACTTTGATGTATTAACTTTATCTAGGAATTTGGCTAGGTTAGGATGTCTATTTGGTTGCACTTCCTTCATAACAATTGCTCCTCTATGTTTAAGCTTGAAATTCAGTTTTTTGAATCACTCAATTCGGGATTATAGAACTCAAGTTATGGTCAAAATACCATAACTGGTCCATTTGCCTCTAAGCTATCCAGAATTGGCAATTCCTGGTCAATAAACTTTGACCAGTCATTTGATCATTTTATGGTCATTTTTAGACTTAGGTTCCTTCATAAGATTTGTTCCTCTATGTCTTAGGGACTCCCAGGTACAATTTCATAATTTTTCAAGCTTGGTGTAGTGAGTTATGGTCAATGTATTGACCTGGACTCTTAATCCTATAAAGGCAATGTCAAACTTCAGGGCAGTATGTTTGACCCTCTTTTTAGGGTCTTTACACTTAGAATTTGGCAAAGGTGTCTAAATCAATATTGTAGCCCTAAGTATCATGTTTCCAGATCATATTGGCACATCTCAAATGGAATTTCCTAGTGGGAGTTATGGCCAAATGAACACACGGGTATCAAATGGCATTCTGGGTTCAACTTAACATTTTCCATATTTCAATTCCTAATTTTGGCTAATATTTTCCCTAGGATGCAATGGTTTCTGGAGATTGGTCAAAACATAAAAATTTTTGTGCTATGTCTTATAAAACTTTTGGCACTAGTTTCACTCAATTTTCAACTTTGGAGACCAAGTTATAGTATTTTTGCCAAAACTGGTCAAGCATACCAAAGGAACAGTGTTTTGGTCAATTTCTGGGTTGGCAGTTTTAATAACCCAACTTGTGCTAACAATTTGACTTGGTTAAAGGCAAAACTGGGTCAAGTGGTCTACATGAAAAGTGTACCCTATGTCTAAGCTTTTCATTGATGTAAATTTTAGGTCATTTGGACCAGTATAGAGAGAGTTATGACCAAATGAACATGTACTATTCATTTGGTCATTTTCTAGGTTTCAGTGTTTGGTCATCCGGGTTTGGGCAGAGAATTGGTCATGATTTTGACAAAATTTGGGCATGGTGTCTGCATGAAAAATGGGCTATTTTGAGTCTAATTTCACCTCCAATTAGCCTCATGCCAATTGGAGTCCCATATTTTCAGTTATGGTTCAAAAAATGGACTGGACTCATTGAGTCCCAACCTGCAGAAAATCAAACACTCCCAATATCAATTTCCTCCAACTCCCTTACTTCAATTTGACATTCATAGCACTTCTATATATCATCAACACATCTCAACAATCCCAATTGCAAGATATAATGCAAAAGTACCAAAGTTAGGTCAATTCCTAACTCACAAATTTCAATCTCATGAAATTTAGATGCAAACCAATTCCAATATATAATACCTTGTTAGTTCACTTCCCTAACCTAATTTAAACCAACAAAAACCATCAATTTCATGTCTCCCCTAGGGCTGCCAAAAAAACAAAGATTCTTCCCTCAAGGTTTACTTTTTAATTTCATGAAATTTATTCCTAGCTAAACATGCCTTTCATGTTTAATGAAGAAGGAAAGATGGATTAGGGCACTAACCTCACTTGAGCTTCCCAAACCTCAACTTTCTTACTTCTTATGGGTATCTATGGCTTCCTTATGGAGTGGAGAGTATTTTTTGTGAAGGGTGATAAAGGTTTTGATGGGTAGATGAAGGAATATTCAAGCTTGAAGCTTGAAAAAAAAAATGGTGGAGAGAATACCAAAGTGGGCGGCACAAAGGAGAAAGAAGAGGAAGAAGAAGGTGAGTTGGTGGCTTTTGTCATCTTGTGTCTTATATATATTCTATAATTATTGTACTTTATTGTTTTTAAATTTCATAAGTCTATTTCCTTTCTTTTCTTTTCTTTTCTTTTCCTCTTCTTTCTCTTCTCATTTTCCAAATTCAAATTCATAAATTTAATTTATGTTAATTATTTTATTTCCAAATTTTAATTTGACATTTAGGTCAAAATTCACCTCTGAGGTGAAATGACCAAAATGCCCTTCATAGTGCATATCGGATTATTTTTATTATTTTTGTACCAATTTATAAATTCTCTAAATTTTAATTTATTTTTCTCTAAATTTTTCTTATATTTTCTTAACATTTATTTCTTCAATTTATGCCTCCTCACTATTGTTTAAGTGTAGTTCTAGATATTCTGACTGTCCGAACAGACATTAATTGTCGAAACAGTAAAATGTACGGAGTACCTATGGTGAGGGCGTTACAGTTTTAAATCCTAATATAGGTAGGAATAAATTAAAAAGTTTTAATCTAAATAGAAAATATATTTAAAGAACTAAACTATATAGAAGTAATATTTTAGATTCCTAAATAAACTAGACAGCATTAATACAACTTATCTAGTAAAATAAAGAATCTTATTAGAATTAGGAATCCTCGTAAAAATAGAAAAATACAAGTCTTTGGGTCTAGCATGGATTTGCGCACCACTTCATTTACCCACACTTTAGAGAAGATTCAACCTCGAACTTGAAAGTGTGGAAGAATAAAAAAACTCCATTGGAAGATCACACCATATCTTCTTCTTGAATGATATCAATAAGATTAACTTCACCAAATTTAATTTGAACAATTTTGCACCTTCCTTGGCATACTTAGGTTCATCTGGACAAATAAAATCAATAGAAATACTAGGAAAATTGTTAGAGAAAAATTTAATCTTCATTGAAATCTCTTTGGCTTGATGTTCTTCTTTCCCCATGATACTCTCTTCAAACTCTTCATCATCTACCATGCAAAAGGCATTGCAAGAGTGTCAAATTCAAATTCAAGATGATCCCTTTGTTCTACAAAATCTTTTAATGATTTATCTTCAATCTTTTGTATGAACATTGACCTCCTCATCAAGCATGTCGATTCATCTTGTTCACAATCTTCCTCTTCATCCTCTCCATCATGTCCATAATAGATTTCACCATCATCATCATCATAATGTTTTTCAATGATGTTGATGGTTTTTCTCTTTGGACATTCATTAGACCTATGTCCTTCCTCATTGCACCCATAACATTTGATAGGAGTAGGTTTTGCATATGGATTATTGGTTTTGGGAGGATTCAAAGTTGTACCTTTATTACTTCCATTGGATTTTTATTGCTCACCTTCTCCATGCTAACAATACTTGAGCTTGGTTTGCCTTGTGCAACTTCCTTCACTTTTTCAAATTCACCATGGTTGTCATCTCCATCATATTGATACTTTTGATAAAGGTCATGGTAAATTCTTTCTTTCATCACCATCTCAGCTTTTAACACAAAGTTCCTTGCCTCTTGCACTCTCATAACCATCTAAATTCAATTTTATCATGAACTGAAGGTTTTAATCTCCTCAAATATCGCACTGCTTGTTGATTATCACTTTCGGACAAGTGATTTCTTGTTTCCAACCTTAAGAATTTAGCAGTATATTCATTAACACTCCTACTTCCCTGCAAACAATTTTAGTAAGCTTCAAATAAATATTGTTCATAATCTAGAGGTAAAAATCTATCCTCTAATAATTGTTGCATCCTCCTCCATGTGGTGACTGGATTGCGCCCTTCTCGCCTACTTGTCTCTTTCAATCGATCCCACCATATGGAAGCTCCTTCCTTTAATCTATAAGCCACCAATTTTACCTTTCGTTCCTCCAGAATTTCAGTATACTCGAAGAAATGGTCCACCTCAGTCAACCAATCAAGAAAACCTTCAATGTTAAGATCTCCATTAAAGGTAGGGATATCTATCTTCGATTTGAACTCATCATCCCTCCTGTAGTATTGTTGGAAATTTCAGCCATCTCCTTGTCCTTGGTGTGCAACATGCTCCAAGTCCATCTCCTCATCATTGCTTATATCATCCTCCATCATAGCTCTTCTTCTAGGGTTCAAGAGAACAGGATCAAGTTCAACTCTACTGTGGTTAGCTCCATCGACTTAAATAGGTACTTGATTCCTACTTTCACCAACATTCACCCTAGTGCGCAATTACTCTTGGATCTCTTGCAATTGCTCTTGGATCTCTTGCAATTGTCGCATAATTTCTTTCGTAGAGTTTCGCTGGTCTTTGATTGCTCTCCAAATAGCTGGTAACCTCTGATCACCATCACGAGGTTGATTGCCGCCACCACCGCCAGTATTGGCCATCGTAATGAGGGTAAAATCCCTACTCTGATACCACATGATGCAGCATGTAGCATGAAAAAGAATCGGCACATGATTAAACCCTTGAAACTAAACGAGATCTAATCCAAGATCTTAATATAAACAAAAGACTTAATCCAAAGTCTAGAATAAAATAAAGCAAAATAGCTTTATGAAGAAGAAAACTCCATTGAATAAATCTTAAAACTTATACATAATAAAAATACAATGGGTTTTTATAGAGTTTTAAATCCTAATATAGGTAGAAATAAATTAAAAAGTTTTAATCTAAACAGAAAATATATTTAAAGAACTAAACTAAATAGAAATAATATTTTAAAGTCCTAAATAAACTAGAAAACATAAATAAAACTTATCTAGTAAAATAAAAAATCCTATTAGAATTAGGAATCCTCATAAAAATAAGAAAAAACAAGTCTTTGGATCTGGCATGGATTTGCTCACCGCGTCAATAAATATGAAAGATGTGAATGAAATAAAAAATGAAAGAAAACAAAACTGAAATATTGAAATCTTTTGGACATGCTGAATTAGTTTCCTATGACTTATTATTTTTTTTTTTATTGGGTAGTTGTTGCCTATGACTATTATTAGAGAAAGAGGACAAGAAATTGGTGTTTTGATGGGAAAATTATTAGAATTGTTTTTAAAATTATAAAATGTTAAGTTTAAATTTTCATTAAATTAATTGTAAAAAATAAATAAATAAACTTATGAGCCTCTTTGTAGATCGGATATGTCAAACCATGGATAAATTTTAACAACTGTCCCTGAACTTATATAGTTATAACACTACAGTCCTTTAACTTTAAAATGTAACATAAAACCCCCTAAACTTTCAAATTTTGCATAGTAAAATTCCTCTGACTTTTAATTACTGATTTTTCAGTTAGAAACTGATGTGAATAGCTCCCACTTGGCACTTAGTCAATATTTCTCTCTCCTCTCTTATGCAAAGCGTAAAATTATTCTCTTTACGTATGAAAAATTATTCTGTCTATAGAGAGAAACATGATTCAATCTACACATGACTTGAGAGAGAAAAGAGAAATACTAACTAAGCTCCATGCTAGAACTGTCCAGATCAGCGTCTAACTGAAAAACTAGTAATTAGATATTAGAGGGATTTTACTGTGCAAAATTTGAAAGTTGATTGGGTTTTATGTTACATTTTTAAGTTGAGGGACTATAATGTTACAACTAAATAAGTTCAGAGATAGTTGTCAAAATTTATCCGTCAAACCACAAACCACATCATATTCTTGTTCAAGAAACAGGAGTTCACGTAAAATGTCTTTCATGATTTTTTTTTTTTAAATTGTATATAAATAATTTATATTGAGTGGTTTTAGTATAAAGATAAAATTTTTATTTATTTATAATTTAAAAATAATGGATTTAAATCGTGAAAATAATTTCTTTGCAAAGTAGAAATAAGATTGTGAACATCAATTCTTCTCAAAACTTACAAATGGAGGACATTTCAAACATTGATTCACCCTTTATATAAATCAGAATCCAATAATAAGTAGGGAACTTGCTTTGGCGTTGATATAATATGGATAAAAATACGATCTGAATCAAATGGCATTTGGGTCCTGAAACCCGAACCAAGGTTAGACATCAGGTGCGGATAGGTCATGAGGTGTTTGGTTAAGACACCAGGTGTTCAGGCAAATAATGAAGTGTTCGGATGAGATAAGAGAGTTGAGGTGATCGGAATAAATATATGATCGAATAAGGAAGGAGTGATCAGATTAGAGAGAGAAACAACATAAAAGCATGTCCAAGGTTATAGCCGAGAATATAAGGCATGTTAGTTGACACCTCCATAAAAAGTGAAATCAGTTAGCATAAAATCCCGATTAATCGGGAAAATGTACTATCCTCTATTCTATAAATAAGAGTTACAATAATATTGAAGGTACACAATTCTTTACTCTTTTCTGATTGGTATTTGGTCTCTTGGCATTTATTGACTTGAGCGTCGGAGTGGCTTAGCTCAGGCCACCGACCTCATTTTTTCTCTTTGGTTTCAAGCAACATTCAATTAGGTTCTAGCCCTAAAATCCCAACCAACATAGGCATTAAATTACAATCTTTTTAGGATCATTCTTTACCCATAATTATGTCTAGAATATTACATTTTGAATATATGGCATTATAGACAAAATATAATATTTTTAAAAAGTTGTTAGCAAACATTTAATAAGTTTATTGATTGGATTTAAAGAAAAGCCTAATAGCCTACGTAGTTTTTCCTTAAATATACATTTATATCATGTAAATAAATAAAGAGTCTCAAACACCAGACCCTTTTATTTCAAATTTAAGAAAGTACAACACAATATAAATGTAAAACAACTTTATTATATCACATCTTAATTCCCACATGAAAATGTGAGATTATTAATTCATAGTTGCACCCAAACTCAATAGTAACTAAAAGCTTCAAAGTCAAGCATAGGTATCAGCCACCTCTTGAAGAATATGAGCGATCTCCTTAGTCTTTGTAAGCTGCAACTTATGATCTCCATAAATCTTGTGTGGTTTATAGTTTGCCATTTCTCAGAGTTGAAATTCAGGTAAAAATATTTTGTCTTGGTTGTTCCACACATAAATTTTCTTGATTGATCCGTAACCTTCTTTAGTAAAAAATGATCACTTAGCTGAAATATTTTGAAATAATGATCTCTTCCTTGTCAACATCTTCGCTGATTCATATTCCTTGAACAAATAATGTAATATATATGTTGGTTATATTAAAAAGAGAGAGAGAGAGACAGAGAGAGAGAGAGAGAGAGACAGAGAGAGAGAGAGAGAGAGAGAGCATCATCAATGGTTTTGAAGGAAAAGTAAGAAACTCATTTTCGTGTTTTACTTCTTTCCTTAGTGTGGATTTCGCCAAATCCAAACAAATACAAGATTCCTCCCAACACAATACAACTTTTTCAAAAAATATTTTAATCACAAGCAATTTTATTCAACTTTTTTTTTTTTACCATGAAAATCTTTAAAAGGGATGGAGATTATTTAAAATTTGAATTATTAACCTTTTTATTATAAGTGAATACTCAACCAACTAAATTAATATATAGCTTAATTATATTAAGGGCATGTTTTATAGGGAAAAAGCTGAAAAAAGAAAAGTTTGTGGAATTATAATGAAAGTAAAATTTTTATGGAAAAGAGAATGATTATTTTTCTTATAAATTTTATTATATAGGAAAAAAAGAAAATTAAATGATTTGTTTATTTTCTATGTTTTGATGAAAAGAAATTAAAATAAAGAGAAAAACTATTACATTTTTACTATTATACTCATATTGAATAAATAAAATTATATTAAAGAATAACTATTGCAAAGGAAAAAAAAAGGACATCGAAGAAAAATATAAAAATTAACAATGTTTTTCAATTTCTTCCTCCTAATTTGGACATAAAAACAAAATTTCTCAAAATACTTGAGGAGTATTTTCCATACAAATTCTCACAATTTTTTTCCTTTCACCTTTCAATAAAATAAGGGAATTGTTTTTTTCTTTTTTCCTACCATTTTTCTCCCCTTAATTCACTACAAAACAGGACCTAAAGATTAATTTTATAAATGTTTGTTACATTATCGCTAAATTTTAAATCGTTGTGTTTAGAATTTGGTCAAACATATCATTAGAATGTGGTCATAATGACCATAATAATTAGCATTTTTCTTATTCACAATTTTAAGAGAATTAGAGTTATAGTTTGTTCAATTCTTCTGTCTTCTATTTATTTTCCTTATTCTTTCTTTATAACTTTGAGGTCAGACAATAAGAGAGGAGAAAGAAATTGGTTAAACCATATAAACGATAACAACTTTTTTTTCAACTGATATTTAAAATCAAAATTTTATAATTTTGAAAATATTACTGTAACACTAATCTAAAAGTTATATATGTATATATATTTCTATTCAAAATTATGTAAGGAAAACTATTGAACTAAATATGGTTAAAGATATAATAACCATTTCTTTTTCTGATTTAGTTTTATTTATATGTAAATTTTATTATTTTAAAAATATTTCAATACCACAAAATCAAAGCTAAGTAAAGAAATTAACTCAGATGATATACCTCAGAAGGGCATATGGCATATAAATTCTCCCTCAGAAGAGTGAAGCCCAGTTTCAATCCAGTTATCTTCTCACCTTTGCTAGTAAACGTAAAATAAGTGGTGTTCCTCCAGTCGAGAAACAACTTCATGAGCTGTGTAATGAGACGAGAGAGAATTAAACAAAGTAATTAAAAAAATTAAGGAATGAATACAAATAAAAATATAAAATTACTTTTGGAGTGTCCTTTGAGAGATAAACTCTTGGATTAAGTGGGTTTTTTTTCTCTTTTTTTGGACAAATACATACCTTATCCACGACATAAGGTTTTGGTTTCTTAGCCCCTTAGGATTCATATTGTAATCATCTTCTTTTCTTAATAAATTTCTTCTGCTAAGCTCTTGTAGAGTTAAAAAAAAAAAAAAAAATCTCATTATATGCACTTGGCTATAACAGACTTTTCCTTCCCATTCCTACATGATAGTGATGTGGCCCAACCGCAAGTGCACGGGTCGTACAAGTAATACAGAAAATATATTGTTCCCACGAGGAGTTGTGTTAATGATTGAATTTTTGATATAAAAGTTCTAACTAATTTGGACTATTTTTGAAATTAAAGTAATAAATTGATGGGTATTGGAGTATGAAATCTATATGTGCAAAATTAATAATCTATCCAACAATGTATTAATTAAACTAAAATTGCATCAAATTGAAATAAGCAAGTTGAAGTATGGCAAAATTTAAAATGGCAAGCAATTAAATTCAATTAAAAATTGACAATGATAAAAAGGCGATTCCGGAGTTCGGGATTTCATATTCGAGCTATTTTGGGATTTTAAATTGGTTATCCAATCTCGTGGAACTTATGGGTTTTAAGGAGATTAATTCTTAAATCCTTTGAATACCCTTTCGAGTGAGACAAAGAGTGCCTTAATCAATGTAATCCTACTTTCGTGGAGTTAGAGTTAATTAAGACCCATTAAGTTCTTTAATTAATCTATGAATCCTCTTAATCCTTAGTCTATTTCTAGATCTAAGTTAATTAAGTCCAATTCCTTGATTATCTATCACAAGGCCTTCTCCTTTCGGTGCCTCAACCATGGATTAAGAACATCACTTAATGGGATCCTACACTAAGCATGTCATTAAGCACACAAGAAATGAATAAAACTCATTAAGACCACAAAATATGGATTACCCAATCAAAATCCACAAAATATCTCAAATATTACAACCCTTACTCCAGAATCGAAGTAAAACTACTCACTATCCATAATCCTTACAAGATATTATGAGTTTATATGAAAATAAGCTTTAATCTAAGCTAAGAAATAAGAAACTAAATACTAGAAATGTAGGAAAAATGTAAGGAAAGAAAGAAATCTGCAAATCTTGGTTGAAAATGGTGTGGAAGGTGAATGTGACCCTTCAGCTGCTGCCTCTCCTCTTCCTTTCCTTTTCTGCTCCTTGTCTCCCCTTCTAAAATGGGAAATGGGACTATTTATAGCATTTTCTGACATGGAGCCCTAAAATGGTGTGTTTGAGGAGGGATTTTCTGAGGGAATCTTCTGCCAGCTCATTAATGAACTCTTTATGGGACTGCATAAGTGGACTGCATAAGTCATGCAGTCCCTTATGCGATTTTCTGATTTCGGTTCACTTATGCGAAACTGCATGACTTGGTGCATAGGTTATGCACAATTCCGTGAAAGTGCATAAGGGAGGCGTGAATGTGCATAAGCTATGCAGTCTCCTTATGCACATTTCGGCAGGTATTGGAACAGTGATTTTTCTCCTTATGCAGATCTGCATAGCTTATGCGGCAAGTTATGCACAATTTGGTCAATGCATATTTCAGCTTGAAAACTTGTTTTTGACATCTTTGGCTGTAGAAGTCACTCCTCAATGGCAAAAATTTTTTTCAGTCCTTCACAAACACCATTTTTCCTACAAAACAAAGTAAAAATTACAAATTAATCCAAAATTGATAATTATGAAAAACTAACTAAATAACTAATGAAATTAGCTAAAAATAACTAATAATAAAATAAAATGGCTATGAAATTAGACCTAAATGACTATGCAAAATGTATGCATCAAATACCCCCAAACTCAAGCTTTTGCTTGTCCTCAAGCAAACTTTAAAATGTGATGCAAAGTTTTTAGGGGTGCCTTATCCAAAGAGCTATGAAAATCACCTATTAAAGTAACTTAACACCCCTTTAGCCATACCAACAATCCATATACCCATCCTTTAAAATGCAAAGAATCTAGTGCTTATCCAAGCTTTCACCGCTTAGCCATCAAGTCAATTATCATTCAAAATTCCCAAACCAACCAATCAAAAGAGAGAGTCATGCTCAAAAGGAATTCTAGGACAATCAATAGTCAAAGTGTCTCTATATAGAATGATGGAATTAAATGAATGAATGAATAGTTTTCCAATCCCATAGGCAAATTCCCCACTCCTATCTCCACTAATGTAGCAAGTACTATCAAGAGATCAAAGGTCTTTTTAGGGATGTAATGGGGCCATGGGGTTCAAAATGAGGCTAAGAAGAAAGATGGGTAAAAAGGATTCAAAGCATGAGAATATTTTCAATTTTTGAAACATAAGGTACACTTCTTATTTTATTATATTTTTTTCTTTTTTTTTTATATATGGGGGAGAGAAATACACAATGAGGATTGTCAAGTGCTAGCATAGTTTACAAAACACATAAAAATGGAGGGACATTTTGATACTTTAACTTGTATCTTGCATTTTCTTTTTGATGATTGCCCCTAAAATTGCCACCCCCAAACTCATTTCTTTTAATACTTTGGGTGGATTTCTTTCATTTTGAATGACATTAGTGAAAAACACATATACTAGCACTTTTACAAGATGACAAGCATTTCTTTCTCCCTTTTATTGTATTTTTTTTATTTTATTTTTTTATAAAGTGTTCCTAATATTCAATTATCCTCATGAAAAGGGTTGGAGTGTTTGGTGCATTGGCTAGGAAGCAATAAGGGATTCAAGAAAAATTAGGGATAAAAAGGCTCAAAGGGGTTTGCAAGGGTAAATTTTAATTAGGAAAAGGGCCAAAAGTTTAAAATGAGAAGGTTTAAATCAAAGAATGCCTAATCATCTCTCTCTTCAAGTACAAGCTGGTATTTTGCCTTGAAAGGTTTAGAAAATTTGTTCTAGGATTGGTGAGACATCATTTGACTACCTTATATCCAATAACTCCCTCTAAACATTCCAATCTCTAAAGGACTAGTTGGGTGGCTTTTTGGCTAAGAAGATATAGGCAAAGGATAGACACTTCAAAACCTTGCACCTCTTAGGAAACTTTCAATCCACAAACCCAACTAAAGGCAAATCAAATCACTCTCATAGGCAACTTTTCAATACTCAAGGGATTTGGCAAAAGATTTTAATGCATGATGCATGATTCCTAAAAATGAGCAATGCATTAACTAAATGGAGTGAATGTGAATCTATTTGTCTATTTGTGAGCAATGTGTACAATTCTAAGTGGTGTATAATGTGTGTGTAAATGTGTTATGTATATGTATGTGTGGATGTATATGTAAAATATTTACAATATATGTAAATGAAATGGGATGAGATGTTCTTATACTCAAAATGTGAAAAAAAAAATGAAACAAAAATCAAAATGTGCACCCCCAAACTCAAAATTGGACATTATCCTCAATGTCTCAAGCAATGCATTATCAAAACTCAAAGCAAATAGTATTTACCAGGAATTGTGAAAATTAAGAGCAAAAAGAAAGAGTTACCTGGTATGGAGCAAAGGAGAATTCAAGATATAAAGGGGATGCATAAGAAGCTGCACAGGCTATGCAGAAGAAAGTACTGTCCAGAACAGGTGCATAAGTAGGGTGCATAAGCCGTGCGGTTCTGCATGAGTGGCAATAAGGACTGCACAGGCTATGCAGAACAATTGCATAAGGGAATTCACAGCCTGTGCAGTATATTCAAAAGCTGCTGCATGATGATTAGCAAGGAAAAATGTGCAACCACCAGTAGAAGCATGCAAAAATATACAATATATGGACAATTATGCACAAAAGGGCAGTAAAGGCAGTGAAAATCAATGAAAAACTAATGTAATGGCCATCCAATAGAACTTTAAGAAAAACAGAATTCAAAACAAACTAATTCAAAACAAATTAACAGAATTCAAAACAAACTATAATTGTTTGAACATATGTACAAAGAAAAAGTCCTACAAGTTTGAACAAAAGTAAAACAGAAACTAATCTAGTTCTATTGTTTTGCCCTTGTTCAAAGATGTTGCTAAGGGGCTGGTAGCTGCTGGTTGCTGTCGAAATGATGGTGCTGGAGGAGGTGATGGAGGTGGAGGTGGCATTCCCAGGAAAATCATGAGTTTCTTCATCATCTCCTTCAATTCTTTCTGCTTGTCCCTGGTTTCCATGACAAGGTCAAATAGGTGATCATGACGATCCTTGAGGGTATCAAGACCAGTGTCAAGCTTCCTATCCACGAAGTATATATCATCACTAAGCCTTTCAAGATAGGTGAATAAGGCTGTAGTGTTGAATGTAGGAGGGGCTGTGGATGAGGAGGGTTCAGCTGTAGGAGGTGTGGGGTGGCGGCTTTTGGGGTGTCTTGTGCGATTGAGGGGTGGGGTAGGTTCGAGAGAGTCTTTGTGGGGTGATGGGGCAGGTTGGGCTTCTGGTTGTGCAGTGGGTTCAGTTTCTGCTGCTGGTTGTGCAATATCAGAATGTGGCAAACTGAACCCTGTTTTGGATAGGTGTGCAGCATCAAAATATAAGGTGTCCACAAGTGCTGGTATTGGGTGCTCTTCAGGATTAAAACCAAAATGCTTGGCTATAACAGTTATGAGCCCACCCAAAACAATGTCACCTATGGATTTGGTGGCAATATGCAACACATGCTCACAAAAGAAATAACAAGGAGAAACCTTAACCTTGTGAAAAGCACACCATAACATGAATAATTCAGATTTCCCCACAGCACCAGAACTAGTCCCTCTGCCCAAAATAGTGCTAGCAATCAGTCTATGAATAAACCTAAGTGCAGGGTCAAGTATTTGAGAGGTTTTTGATCTGCCAGCAGAAAAAGTCTGAGGTTGGTTTGTGATAATTCTCCAAAACTGAGCAGCATTCCAAATACCCTTGTTTGCTACCTCTACCCCTGTATATGGCACTCTAAATAGCCCATCAATTGTAAAACCAAGAATGCTATGAAATTGATCCAATGATAACTCTCTATTTTGCCCCAAACATCTAAATTTCATAGTTGGCTTAAAGTCTACATCATGCAATTTCAGGGTAGCAGAGAATGAGGAAATAAATTCCAAAACTAAAGCTGGATAAACAATTTTTTGCTTATGCACGAATTCCATCCAACCCATACCATCAAGATAGGCAACCACATTATCAAATAAACTAAGTGACTGTAGAGAATCTACAGAAATATACCTAGTGGGTTGCACCTTCCTTTCCTTAAGTCGTTTAAAGGCTGCCTTTTGAACTACATCAGGAAGAGGCCAAGGTAGTTTTGATACCAATGAGACTGCTGACATTTGCTTTTTGCTGGAAGAGGGTGATTTGGCTTGTGTGGAGGTTGAAGTTTTGGGGTTTTTGGGTGGTGGTTCTGAAAATGGGGTGGGTGGTTCTTTGCGTTTTGAGAGAGGAGGTACAGAAGCAATGGGTCGCGTAGATTTCGACCTAATTTTTCGCTTGTAGGTGGTTGTGGGAGGTGGTGGAGGTGTCTCTTGTGGAGGGGAATCGGGGTTGGGAGGCCGCATTGACAATGGCGAAACCTGGAGAGGAGAGGTAGGAGGGGAATGGGGAGGCGACTCCATTGGTTCCCGATAGTGAGGATGGAGGAGATGAGGGCGAAAATGAAACTGCAGGGAGAAGTTAGGGTTTATCTGTCGAAAATACGAGTGGAGAAGAAGGGGTATGCCGGAATTGAGGTCGTGGGGGAAAAGGGTGAGCAGGGATATCGGGAGGTGGAGGTGGGAAAAAAAAAATTTGCCGAAAAGAAGTTTTAAACTGGACTTATATAAATCTGCATAAGGGGAAAGTGAATGTGCATAGCTTATGCATCCTGCTTATGCACCTCTCGGCAAGTTTTGGAGTTCAGAAAATGTGGTCATGCAGTTGTGCATAAGCTATGCACTCTGCTTATGCACTTTTCGGTGGGTTTTGAAATTTTGGGTTGGTGGTCATGCAGAAGTGCATAAGTCATGCACCCTCCTTATGCAGGTCTCGGCAGGTTTTGGTGTTTAGAAAATGTGGTCATGCAGTTGTGCATAAGCTATGCACTCTGCTTATGCACCTCTCGGCAGATTTTTAAATTCAAAGTTGATGGTTATGCAGAAGTGCATAGGCTATGCACCTCTCGGCAAGTTTTGGTTTTTGGGGTTTTCGATCATGCAGTAGTGCATAAGCTATGCACTCTGCTTACGCACTCCTCGGTGGGTTTTGGTTTTTGGGGTTTTCGGTCATGCAGTAGTGCATAAGTCATGCACTCTCCTTATGCAGACTTCGGCAGAGAGAGAAAATACAGGATTTGAAGTCATGCAGAAGTGCATAAGTTATGCACCCTGCTTATGCACCTCTCGGCAGGTTTTGATTTTTGGAGAGTTCGGTCATGCGGAAGTGCATAAGTCATGCACTCTCCTTATGCAGACTTCGGCAGAGAGAGAAAATACAGAATTTGAAGTCATGCAAATGTGCATAAGTCACACTTATGCAAGTTTCGGTAGGTATGAAATTTGACAAAAATGTGGCTATGCAGAGTTGCATGAGCTATCCACTACTGATGTTGTGTATCTGCAAGTGCACGGGTCACAGTAGTATAGTTTTTTAAAAAAAATGATATCGATCCCACAGGGAATTGTGCTTAAATTGGAAATAAAAGTATAAGCTAATTAGAATGACAAAATTTAAAGATGTAAAATGAAATTTGGAATTAAAATTGGTATTTGAGGAATTAAAGCTAAATCAAACAATTAACTAAAATTAATTAAACTAGATTACCAAAAATTAATTTGAAATTTCTATTTATGAAATTAAGAGGAATTAAATCTAAATTTAATGAAAATTAAAGTGATTCTAGAGATTGGATTTTCAATATTGTTTGCATGTGGTTTTATCCCTAATTTAGCCAAACACATGAGAATTGCAATTTTGAGGGAAATCAATTCTTAAATTTTTGAAACCTTTTTCAAGCATTTCAAAGTTGATTTTCATTAAATCAAACCCTGTTTTCACGGTATTTCAAACCTAACAAAAACCCATTTAAAGCTCTAATTGATTTTTGGAAAGTTCCCCTTAATCCTCTTAGCTTATCTCTAACACCAAGAAAATAAAGTTTATTGCAAGATTATCTATCCCTAATATTCACTTTTCAGTCCATCTATTAAGGATTAAAGCTTAACTTAATGAGGGCCCATTCATCAAGCAAGGCAATAAGCACACAAGCAATAAATCAAAATGTAACAAACCTCATTTAAATGGCTAAATCAGTTCAAAACCACAATACAAATCAATATTTACAAACCCATCTCTAGAATCTCCAACAACTACTCACAAATCATAGTTTCAAGACAAACCCAAATGTATAAATGAAGAAATAATGAGAATGTAAGCTAAGGAGTAGAAAAACCAAGAAAAATGCAGATGAAGCTGCTGCAGAAAAGTGCAGAACGAGCTCCTGCTGCTGCTGGAAAAATGAATCCCGTGCTCCCTCCTTCTCTCTTTCTAATCTTGCCAAAAATGCCTCCCTTGCTCCCTATTGAAAGAAAATGATAAAGGAGACTTTATATGGGCTAAGGGTCTGCCCTAGAATGGGTAAAAAGGGGGAAGGTTCCAGAGAAAGTGAGGTAAAAAGTCAGAGTAACGAAAATGCCACGTCAGCCATTTCCAGTAAAAATGACATAAGCTGAGTCGGTTGTGTCGTGGGTTGTGTCGCGGGTTGTATAGCTCTCGGCCTGAATATCTGACGATCGACACAACCTGCGACATAAGCTAACTCGGTTGTGCTGTAGGTTGTGTTGCTCTCGGCCATTTTTTTACTCAACTTCAAAAATTTTGCAATTCGACTTTAATCTCCTCCAAATGGCTACTCTGATCAAAATACACTAAATTTCTCCAAATTTAACCTACAAAACAAGTAAATTCCAAAAATTAAACTAAGAAGTGTGAAATTTATAAAATTGACTAAATATATACTAATATCTATAATAATAGCTATGAACAAGGGTAAATTATGTGCAAAAATTACTCCTAAATGATGATATTAAATGCATGCATCAAATTCCCCCATACTCAAACTCTTGCTTGTCCTCAAGCAAAATTTCGTTGAAACTCATTTGGAAGGGAATAGAATCAGTCTTTGAAAACACAAAATTCACTAATCCAAACTACCAACTCTCCTCTAGCCTCCAACATTCCAAGTTCCCACCAGCGAAAGCACAAATAATGAAGCAATCACTCTCAACAATTACAAAATAGCTAAGAATTAACCAATCAACCCAAGCAACAAATACCAACCAACTACAAGAGTCAATTGTGCCAAAACAAACCTAAATGAAATAGATAGCCAATGTGTCTCAAATAGATGGTGAGTATTGTATGGAAGATTATATTGCCAAACCCATATGCAAGCATAAAAGATCTAACTCCACTAATGTAACAAGCATTTTTCAAAGAATCATTAGGTCTTTTTAAGGGTTGTAATGGGGTCAAATAGGGTAAAATTATGGTTAACAAAGAAATGGAATAAGGAAAACAAAATATGAGAATAATATTAATCATGAAACTCAAAGTGCATCCATTTTTTTTTATAATAGAATTTTTTTTATCAAGAGGAAAGAAATTCACAATGAATCTCAAGTGCTATCACAATGATTATATAAAGGGACTACTTTTTATACTTTTTTTTTTTTTTTAATTTTGAATGTGTCTCTATTTCATGTCACACCCAAAATTACCTTTGGGATATTTTGGTGACCTCTTTTTATCAACTTTTCACAATTACTCTAGCACTTTTCAAGATGTTTCAATCCTCCATGTTTTTTTTTTTTAATTTATTTATTATTTTTTTTTATTTTTTTATGCACTTAATTGCTAAAATATTATTCTCATAAATAGGTGGTAGTGTTTAGGTTTTATGGCTAGGTAAATGATTTTGGTTCCAAAGAAATTAGGGAATTAAGGTTCAAGGGGGTTTACAAGGGTTGAAATGAAATTAAGGTAGGTTAAGGCTAAATGTGAGGTTTAAAATATGAAGAAATGCCTAAATCACATTCTTATCAAATGCAAGTTAAAAATTTCGCTTTGAAAGATCTAAGATGCTTGTTCTAGGAATGGTGAGACGACAATGACCATTTTCTTCCTTAAAGGCTTATTCAGACACTCAAAAACTCAAAATAACTAATCAGAATCTGCATACCTAGATAAATATATTAATTTTTAGCTATTAAGTAAGAGAAAGAATAATGCTTAAGACTTTGTACCCAGCTGGAACTTTCATTCCACTAACCATCTAAAGGCAAGTTGGATTGCTTGAATAAGTGGCTTATGGAATTCAAAGACTGGTTTAAAAATCCAAAAATTTTAAATGAACAAATGAAATGCATGAGTGTATAAATGTATAGTGAATCTATATGCAACTAAGTACTAAGTATATATGAAGCTATATGCAGTGTATATATGTGAATATGTACAAGTATGAAGTAATGAATAAGTATGTCACTATATGCAAATGAAAAGGAAAAATAATTTTTGCAAAAAATTTACCCTCTCCCCCATACTCAGAATGAACATTGTCCTCAATGTTAAAAGAGTGCAAAAAATGGGATAATTGGGCTATATGTGCATAAAGAATTATTACCCTATTGCATAAGCGATAGCACAACTTGTGTTGACAGTGACACAAGCTGAGATGATAATTGTTACCTCATTGAAGTGCAGCCAATTTAATTATGTAAAATTTGGACAGCTGCTGCACTCATTGCAAAAGAAACAGTGGAGTGGGATCCATTAAATCAATTAAACTCAAAAAGTTGAAATAGGGAAGTTAAGCTCAAAAATATGACCATGAGATACCCACTCATCAAGTGAAATTCCGAAGTAGCATATAAAAGCAAGTGAGCAAAGTATTAAAGATTCAAAAGAAAAATATACTTATGAGCAACTAAAAAAAAAGAAAAAAAATACTGAATAAGCAAATGTTTCAAATAAAAGAAAAACAACACAAGCAAAATATTAACTAAACAAGTTACTAAAAACACTAATTAATTAATCAACTAAAATAAAGACATGAAATGTTTTTTTTTTTTTTTTTTTCAAAATAGGTTAGTGGGCTTTTGGGCTTGGGGTGGCTGCTGGTCCATTCTGGTGAAGTGAATTCTTATCCTGCAAAACAAACAGGCGACACAAGTTAGAACATAAGGATAGGGGGTTGTGTCGCAAGTTGTGCAACAATCTGCCCAAAAATGTGCCCAGCGAACATAAGCGGTGACACAAGCAAACCCGGTTATGTCGCAGGTTGTGCAACAATCTGCCCAAAAATGTGCCCAGCGGACATAAGCGGTGACACAAGCAAACCCGGTTATGTCGCAGGTTGTGCAGTCTGCTGCCCAAATTTGACCAAATTTCATAGCACCTAAAAAATTGAAACAAATTAGATTTCAAATGATTAAACCTTCATAACATGAATTCTAATTGTTCAACTTGTTATGTTCATCAAATACTTACACAAAATAATTTTTTCAAAGCACCAATTCACATACTCACATTCAAAAAATTTTCCTTGTAAACCAAGATGTCAAAATTTGGAAAAATTTTCTCTTAAAATAAACAAAAAGGGCAATGAATCCAGCAATATGCACCAGCAAATACTCAACAAAAGAAAGATGAAAATTATAAGTGAACAAATTTGAAACTAAAATTTAAAGCTAAAAATTTAAAGCTAGACTAAAACAAGAAAATTTTTTTTATGCTCATTTGCTTGCAATGCATTGTATCCCATATGCACAAGGAAATTAGAACAATGTTAAACTCTGAATAAGGAGTATGGAAAAACTCAAAACAAATATGTATATGAAAGAAATAAAGAATCAATGAAAAATTATGAGTTATGCACAAAAATGCTAAGTTTAGGTCTTTAGCTTGACCATACTCACTCAAGATGTTATGGAGAATGAGAGAGATAGCAAGTTGCTATCTTCTCAATTGGCTCACCAACTGAATAGTGCCTCAACCTTTGCCCATTTACCTTGAAATTACCCGATTTTTCACCAAAGATTTCCACAGCACCATGAGGGAAAACTTTTATAATTTTGAATGGACCAGACCACCTTGATTTTAGTTTTCCTGGAAAAAATTTCAACCTTGAATTGAATAAGAGAACTAAATCTCCTTCTTTAAAGTCCTTTTTCTTGATATGCTTATCATGCCATTTTTTTGTTCTTTCTTTATAGATCCTAGCATTTTCATAAGCATCAAGTTTCCATTCTTCTAATTCATCAAGTTGCAAAAGTCTTTTGTGTCCAGCAGCTTATAATTTCAAGATTTCCTTTTTCACAACATCCTTTATTGTAGGATTTAATCTTCTTTGATGTTCAATGGAAGGTTTACTATTTGGCTCAAGGAAAATCCTATGCATACAAACTGTTGGACTAATTCCCTTCATATCATCAATTGCATAACCCAAAACTCTTCTATATTCTCTCAAAACTCTCAACAATTTTTCAATATCAATATCAGTCAAAGATGCATTAATTACAACAGGATATGTTCCATTTGGTCCAAGAAAAGCATACCTGAGGTTGGAAGGAAGAGGTTTAAGATTTACCTTTGGGGCATCCTCTACCTTTAATGATGGTGGTTTGATCTCCAGATTTTGTATTCCTTCAAGTTGAAAAATTGTGGCTTCAGGATGTGGTGGAGAACTCTCCAAGTGTTGTGCAAAAGCAGCTATGTTGTGATTGTCATCATCAATGCTCTCACCATGGACTAAGCAATTTTCAAGTGGGTCTTGTGGATAGCTTTTTCTAAAATGCTCTTGAACAATCTCATCAATAATGTCTACCCGCAAACAAGACTCAACTTCTTCATGTTTCCTTTTCATGGCTGGATTGATGTTGAATATCATTTGATCATCTCCCACTCGAAGTGTCAATTTCTCACCCTTTACATCAATTAATGCACCAGCTGTTGCCAAAAAGGGTCTTCCCAATAAGATAGGAACTTTTGTGTCTTCTTCCATATCTAAAATGACAAAGTCCACCGGAATGTAGAATTTCCCAACCTTGATAGGCACATTTTCAAGAATGCCTTCTGGATACTTAATTGAACGGTCAGCCAATGAAAGATACATGTTTGTGGGCTTCAACTCTCCCATATTCAACTTCTCATATATTGAAAGAGGCATTAGGCTGACACTAGCTCCAAGGTCACATAAGGCATTTGCCACACAATTATCACCAATATGACAAGGAATGGAAAACACACCCGGATCTTTGAGTTTGGGAGGTAACTTCTTCTGAATTATAGCACTGCATTGCTCTCCCAAGTTGATGGTGTCATAATCTTCTAGCCTTCTCTTGTTGGAAAGAATCTCCTTCAAAAACTTGGCATAACTTGGCATTTGGGATAGTGCCTCAGTGAATGGCACATTGATATACAACTTCTTTAGCACTTCAAGGAACTTGCCAAATTGTTTGTCTAGCTTATGCTTAATGAATTTTGAGGGTAGGGAAGGGTGGGCTTGTAAGGTTCAGGTGGGATGTATGGTTTCTCTCCCTCATCTTGCTCACTTTTGCTTTCTTCTTCTTTTTCATTTTTCTTGCTCTCAACTGAATTTTCTTCTTTTGTGCTCTCTTTTTCTTCTCTCTTATTTTCACTCTCTTGACCAACTTTCTTACCACTTCTCAAGGTCACAACCTTACATTGTTCATGAGGGTTTTGTGGTTGGCTAGGTAGTTTGCCATAGGAATTGCTTCCCGATGAGCTTGCTTGTTGCGCCAATTGAGTTTCCAACATGCGGTTGTGGACTTGTAATTGATCCATGGTTTGTCTCATGTGTTGCATTTCTTCCTCCAATTTGTTATTCATCTTGCTTTGTTCAGCAAAAAATTTCTCCATCATACTTTCCAAGGTTGGCTTCGGTTCATGAGGTGGAAGGGATTGTTGTGCTCTTGCTTGATATCCCGGTTGTGGCTGCCTTGTGGGCTGAAATTGAGGCTGAAATTGAGGCTGAAATTGAGGTCTATTCTGCTGTATATACTGCTGGTTATGAGCATAATTTAAGCTTTGACTTTGTTGAGCAAAAGTTGCTTGTGGTCTCCATGTTGAGTTGTTCACATTAGAGTAAGCATTTCCCATAGGTTTTTGTTGATAACCTCCTGCATAAGCAGCTTGTTCTTGCAAATAATCATCACCATAAGAAGAGTAATCAACTCCACAACTTTGAGTTCCATCTGTGTAGGCAACTTGTTGCATAGTTGTAGGAGTTGAGGTTGTTGCCTTTGTGCAAAAATCACTAAGAAGCTGAGTCAACTGGTCAAATCTTGCATTCATGTAGTTAACTGAGTCAAGTTCATAAATTCCAGCCTTCTTTGGCTCAAGTGCTCTAGGATTTCCCCACAAATGGGTGTTATGAGCAATCTTCTCTAATAGATCATAGCATTCTTCACTTGTCATTCTCATGAAATCTCCTCCTGCTTGTGAATCAATTGTGTTTCTTATAGCTGGAGTAACTCTGGTGTAGAAATTCTGAACAATCATCCATTTGGGTATTTCATGATGAGGACATTGCCATTCAAGCTCCTTAAATCTCATCCAAGATTCATACAAAATTTCATCATCTCTTGGCTTAAAAGCTACCATCAAATTCCTCAAATGAGTAGTCTTCCCAGGTGGGAAAAATTGAGATAGAAAAGCTTGAGATAGCTGCTCCCAAGTAGCTATAATAGCTTGTGGAAGCGAGTCATACCACTCCAATGCTGAATCTCGAAGAGAGAATGGAAATAAGGTGAGCCGAATCACTTCATCTGAAACTCCAGGTTGTCTTTGTGTGCCACATATCATCAAGAATTTCTTCAAATGAGAATGAGGATTTTCAAGTGGACTACCTCCAAATTGTGAATTCTGAACCATTTGAATAAGACCAGTCTTTAACTCAAATTGATTAGCTCCAATAATAGGTCTGTTATCTCTCACATCTGCACATCTAGGAAAAGCATAATCTAACATGGATCTTCTCTGATGATCATTTTGATTAACAACTTCATTTTACCTATTTTGCTCATTTCCTCCATTGTTTCCACCAATAGCTCTATTTTGATTCTCCATATTTTCAATTGTCTCCTCTTGCTCAAATCTTTGTTGTTCTTCTTTTTCTGCTTCCTTTCTTCTCTTATATTCCTTTTTATTGGCTCGACAGAATTTTTCAATTTCAGGGTTGAACAACAATTCAGTATCACTTGTACTTTTCGATCGTCTCATAAACAAGAAAAGTACCTGAAAAACACAAGGAACAGTAGTGAAAATAAAAGAAAATAAAAATTCTAATCAGCTTAAAAAAATTAATATCCAACTTAAAAACAAACAATTCCCCGGCAACGGCGCCAAAAACTTGATGTTGTGTATCCGCAAGTGCACGGGTCACAGTAGTATAGTTTTTTAAAAAAAATGATATCGATCCCACAGGGAATTGTGCTTAAATTGGAAATAAAAGTATAAGCTAATTAGAATGACAAAATTTAAAGATGTAAAATGAAATTTGGAATTAAAATTGGTATTTGAGGAATTAAAGCTAAATCAAACAATTAACTAAAATTAATTAAACTAGATTACCAAAAATTAATTTGAAATTTCTATTTATGAAATTAAGAGGAATTAAATCTAAATTTAATGAAAATTAAAGTGATTCTAGAGATTGGATTTTCAATATTGTTTGCATGTGGTTTTATCCCTAATTTAGCCAAACACATGAGAATTGCAATTTTGAGGGAAATCAATTCTTAAATTTTTGAAACCTTTTTCAAGCATTTCAAAGTTGATTTTCATTAAATCAAACCCTGTTTTCACGGTATTTCAAACCTAACAAAAACCCATTTAAAGCTCTAATTGATTTTTGGAAAGTTCCCCTTAATCCTCTTAGCTTATCTCTAACACCAAGAAAATAAAGTTTATTGCAAGATTATCTATCCCTAATATTCACTTTTCAGTCCATCTATTAAGGATTAAAGCTTAACTTAATGAGGGCCCATTCATCAAACAAGGCAACAAGCACACAAGCAATAAATCAAAATGTAACAAACCTCATTTAAATGGCTAAATCAGTTCAAAACCACAATACAAATCAATATTTACAAACCCATCTCTAGAATCTCCAACAACTACTCACAAATCATAGTTTCAAGACAAACCCAAATGTATAAATGAAGAAATAATGAGAATGTAAGCTAAGGAGTAGAAAAACCCAGAAAAATGCAGATGAAGCTGCTGCAGAAAAGTGCAGAACGAGCTCCTGCTGCTGCTGGAAAAATGAATCCCGTGCTCCCTCCTTCTCTCTTTCTAATCTTGCCAAAAATGCCTCCCTTGCTCCCTATTGAAAGAAAATGATAAAGGAGGCTTTATATGGGTTAAGGGTCTGCCCTAGAATGGGTAAAAAGGGGGAAGGTTCCAGAGAAAGTGAGGTAAAAAGTCAGAGTTACGAAAACGCCACGTCAGCCATTTCCAGTAAAAACGACATGTGAGTCGGTTGTGTCGTGGGTTGTGTCGCGGGTTGTGTAGCTCTCGGCTGAATATCGACGATCGACACAACTGCGACATAAGCTAACTTCGGTTGTCTTTGCAGGTTGTGTCGCTCTCGGCCATTTTTTTACTCAACTTCAAAAATTTTGCAATTCGACTTTAATCTCCTCCAAATGGCTACTCTGATCAAAATACACCAAATTTCTCCAAATTTAACCTACAAAACAAGTAAATTCCAAAAATTAAACTAAGAAGTGTGAAATTTATAAAATTGACTAAATTTATACTAATATCTATAATAATAGCTATGAACAAGGGTAAATTATGTGCAAAAATTACTCCTAAATGATGATATTAAATGCATGCATCAACTACCTTATGCAGTTTGCAACAGGGATGAAAATGGCAAGAAATGTGGTTATGCAGGAGTGCATAAGCTATGCAGTTGCTTATGCACAATTCAACAAGATTAAGATTGCAATGAAACATGATTTGCAAGTGTGAAAAAATACCCTAGAATGAAGAAATATAATTCCATGAAGCATAAACCATGAGAAATTTTCACCAAAAACACATCAATATATACAAAGTTCATCAAAAATGCATCACACAAGCTTGTAGAAGATGGATCCTGCATAAAAGGCATTTGTGACCCATGCCATTTTGACTTAAATTCTGCAATTCAACATTTAGCACATTAAAACTCAATAAAATCTGCATAAAGTTGCATCTATTCACAAATGATGAACTCCCCAAGTCATGCTAAAAAAAAAAATGCAGCATTTCCACCTTAAATCCCACAACCCAAATAAGCTCAAAACTACAAAAATGACCCACTTACCACCATATTAACATTAAAAGCACATATACTTAAAAGTTGCACACCCAATCTCACCAAGAACATAAGTAATCTGCTGCAGACCCTTCCTTGCTGCAAAATGTCATTTTTTTTTTTGCTCTGCATAAACCAGATAGCAACCCAAGAACATAATTCATCTGTTGCAGACCTTTCCTTGCTGCAGACTTCATTTTTCCTCTCTGCATAAACTAGGTAGCAGACCCTGCACAGGTTATGCAGCAAAAATCAATCAATTTGTAGGAGATTTAAAGAACATAATTTCAGGTTAAGGGTCACTCCCCAGCAGTTCACCAGCCTTTCTTCATTGAAATACATCTACAAGGGACAAAATTCAACAATGTCAAAAATTGAATTTGGGGAGATTCAAGATAAAAACAAAAGTAATGAAAGTAAAAGTAAATCAACAAAAGCAAAATAAAAGGACTTGGGATGCCTCCCAAGAGGGCTAATTTATAGTCCTTAGCTGGACTTTTCATGAATTTCACTGAAAAGGGGTGAGGGATTGGAGAGCTTGTAACAGCTTGCTCCCTTTATCGGGTCTCCAGTTATGTAATGTTTCAATCTATGCCCATTGACCTTAAAATTCCCAGATTTTTCACTCCAAATTTCAATTGCTCCATAAGGGAAAACCTTAGAAACTCTATATGGACCAGTCCACCTTGATTTAAGTTTTCCAGGAAACAATTTCAATCTTGAGTTGAACAATAAAACTGAATCACCCTCTTTGAATTTCTTTTTTCTAAGATGCTTATCATGCCAAACTTTGGTTCTTTCTTTGTAAATATGGGCACTTTCATAAGCATCCATCCTCAATTCTTCAAGCTCATTAAGTTGCAATAGTCTCTTTTCACCAGCTTGCTTAAGATCAAAATTCAAGGTCTGAATGGCCCAATATGCTCTATATTCTAGCTCCACAGGTAAATGACAAGACTTACCATACACCAACCTAAATGGAGTAGTTCCTATAGGGGTTTTGTAAGCAGTCCTATATGCCCATAAAGCATCATCTAGTTTGATAGACCAATCTTTCCGAGAATTGTTCACTGTTTTCTCCAAGATATGTTTGAGCTCTCTGTTAGAAATTTCAACTTGTCCTAAAGTTTGAGGGTGGTATGGGGTAGCTATCTTGTGCACTACACCATACTTCCTCATTAAGCTCTCAAATTGCTTATTACAAAAATGTGAACCACCATCACTAATTATAGCCCTAGGAGCTTCAAATCTACTCAAGACAAATTTCTTCAAGAATTTCACTACCACTCTAGCATCATTAGTTGGAGTTGCAATAGCTTCCACCCACTTTGACACATAGTCAACTCCAACTAGGATGTATCTATTACCAAATGAAGGAGGAAATGGCCCCATAAAATCTATTCCCCAAACATCAAATAATTCCACTTCAAGAATATTATTTAGGGGCATTTGATCTCTTTTTGACAAATTTCCACTCCTTTGACATTTATCACATTCCAACACAAATTTCCTAACATCCTTAAAAAGATTTGGCCAAAAGAAACCAGCTTGCAAAATTTTACTAGCTGTTTTAAAGATTCCAAAATGTCCTCCATAATCAGAAGCATGGCAATGATGCATAATACTCTATGTCTCCTCATCAGGAATACATCTCCTTATTAAACTATCACAGCATCTCCTAAAGAGTAAAGGATCATCCCATCTATAAAATTTCACCTCATGCAAAAACTTTTTCTTTTGTTGCCATGTCATTCCTAGAGGTAAAACTCCACAAGATAGATAATTCACAAAGTCTGCATACCAAGGTAGTTTAGCAACAAGAGAGAAAAGTTGTTCATCCAAGAAAAACTCATCAATAGGGATTTCATCCAATACTTCATCATCCAATTTCAACCTACTAAGATTATCTGCAACTACATTTTCAGCTCCCTTCTTATCTCTAATCTCCAAGTCAAACTCTTGTAGCATCAGAATCCACCTAAGGAGCCTAGGTTTAGCCTCCTTTTTACGGAGCAAATACCTGATAGTTGCATGATCTGAAAATATAACCACCTTTGAGTCAATAATGTAAGGTTTGAACTTTTCCAATGCAAAGACAATTGCTAAAAATTCCTTTTCAGTTGTTGCATAATTTGTTTGAGCCTCATCTAGTGTTCTACTAGCATAATAAATAGCATAAGCCTTTTTGTCCTTTTTTTGACCAAGAACAGCTCCAATTGCATAGTTGCTAGCATCACACATAATTTCAAAAGGTAGGCTCCAATCAGGTGGTTGCATGATTGGTGCCGTGATAAGAGCTTGCTTCAACCTGCAAAAGGCATCCAAACACTCTTGGTCAAATACAAATGGTATGTCATGACTTAACAAATTAGACAAAGGTTTAGCTATTTTAGAAAAATCCTTGATAAAGTGTCTGTAGAACCCAGCATGTCCCAAAAAACTTTGAATTCCTTTGACATTGGTAGGAGGAGCCATCTTCTCTATCACTTCAACTTTGGCTTTATCAACCTCTATTCCTCTGTTAGACACCAAATGTCCAAGCACTATTCCTTCCTGAACCATGAAATGACACTTTTCCCAATTTAACACAAGGTCAGTATCTGCACATCGCTGCAAAACTTTAGAAAAGTTAGCCAAGCATATGTCAAATGAAGATCCATAAACAGAAAAATCGTCCATAAAAACCTCCATTATGTCTTCAATGAAATCTGAGAAGATTGCCATCATGCACCTTTGAAAAGTGGCTGGTGCATTACACAACCCAAATGGCATCCTCCTATAAGCAAAGGTTCCATATGGACAAGTAAAAGTAGTTTTCTCTTGATCATTTGGATGGATAGGGATTTGAAAAAAACCTGAATATCCATCTAAATAGCAAAAATAAGAATGCCTAGCCAGTCTTTCTAACATCTGATCAATGAAAGGAAGTGGAAAATGATCTTTTCTAGTGGCAACATTTAATTTTATGTAATCTATGCACATTCGCCAACTAGTCACTGTTCTGGTGGGAATTAATTCATTATTTTCATTTTTGACCACTGTCATTCCACCCTTTTTTGGGACAACATGTACTGGGATCAACCAAGTCTTATGCGAGATGGGATATATGATCCCTGCATCAAGCAGCTTCAAAATTTCTTTTTTAACAACTTCTTTCATATTTGGGTTCAACCTCCTCTGATGTTCAATAGATGGCTTACAATTTTCTTCCAAACTGATTCTATGCATGCAAAAGTGTGGGCTTATTCCCTTAATGTCATCTATAGTGTATCCTAAAGCTTTCCTAAATTGCCTCAACACTCTTAAAAACTTATCAGCCTCTAAGGTACTCAAGTTTGCATTTACAATTACTGGATAAGTGTTATTGGTGCCAAGAAATTCATACCTGAGCTGAGAAGGAAGTTGCTTAAGTTCTACCTTAGGTGCATCTTCTTCCTTGAATGATGGTTGCTTAGATTCTGCTTTTTCCTTTTGTGTGAGTTGAAAAACTGGAGCAGAAATGAATGGTGGACTTCCCTCTAAATGTTGAGCATATGCAGCCACATGAGGGTTGTCATAGTCTATGCCTCCTCCATGAACCAAACAATTTTCAAGTGGATCTTCTGGATATTTCTTTCTGAAGTGTTCTTCAACCAGCTCATCAATGATATCAACTCTTAAGCAAGTATCAGCTTCAGAATGATGCTTCTTCATAGTGTTATTAATATTGAAAACCAATTGCTCTTCACCAACTCTAAGAGTCAATTTTTCTCCCTTAATATCAATCAATGCTCCTGCTGTAGCTAGAAAGGGCCTTCCCAAGATGATTGGGATATTAGAATCCTCTTCCATGTCCAGGATGACAAAGTCAACAGGTATGTAGAACTTCCCAACCTTCAGAGGCACATTCTCCAAAATCCCTTCAGGATACTTAATTGATCTGTCAGCTAACTGAAGAGAAATGTGGGTTGGTTTTAGATCTCCCATATTAAGCTTCTCATAAATTGAGAGGGGCATAAGGCTAACACTAGCCCCTAAATCACATAAAGCTTTTGTAGAACATGATTCCCCAATGTGGCATGGAATTGAAAAACTCCCTGGATCTTTGAGCTTTGGAGGAAGTTTCCTTTGAAGGATAGCACTACATTCTTCTGTCAAAGCTACAGTTTCATGATCTTCAAGTTTCCTCTTGTTTGAGAGAATTTCTTTCAAGAATTTTGCATAAGAGGGCATTTGTGAAAGAGCATCAATAAAAGGCACATTTATTATAGCTTCTTCAAAACCTCTAAAAACTTCCCAAATTGCCTATCAAGCTTGGCTTTTTGAAATCTTTGTGGGAAGGGAAGTTGTGGCTTGTAGGGCTCAGGAGGTATATACTTCTCTTCCTTTTCTTCAATTTTCTCTTTACATTTTTCTGCACTCTCTTGTTTTTCACTCTCTTGTTTTTCACTCTCATCAGTTTCTTTTTCATTTTCTATCTTCTCACTATTTTCACTCTTCTCATCATTTACAACTTTCCCACTTCTTAAAGTAATAGCTTAACACTACTCTCTTGGGTTTTCTGGTTGACTTGGAAGTTTTCCAAAAGACTTGGTACCTGAGGAAGATGCTTGTTGTGCAATCTGATTTTCCAGCATTCTGTTATGTGTCTGCATCTGTTCTAGCCTTGCTTTCATCTCTCTCATCTCCTCATCATGCTTATTTTGATTAGCAAGAATCTGTTGCAATAAAGCTGCAGTGGTAGAACTTTGTTCTTGCTGTTTTGGTGGAGGATTCATATTTTTCTGCTGAAAATTAGGCAATGGTTGCCTATTTTGTTGATATGGAATTCCTTGTTGTTGTTGTGGTTGAAAATTCTGATTTTGGACTTGATTTTGCTGATTTCCCCATGAAAAATTGGGATGATTCCTCCAATTTGGATTATAAGTTTGAGACTAAGGATTCCCCATTTGCTTGTTTCCATAATTACCAACATATGCTGCTTGTTCTCCATAGTCTACTCCACAGCTGGTAGTTCCTTCTGCATAAGCCACTTATTGTGAACTTCCAGATGATGATGATGAACTAACCAACATACTCAAATCTTCCATCTTCTAGCCAAAACATTTGTAAGTGCATCAAATTTTGCATTAATCATGTTGAACGGATCAAGATCATACATTCCAGCAGCTTGCCTTTTTTGAGTTGGAGCTGGTCCTCTTGGACTACTCCAAAGATGAGTATTCTTTGCAATTTTCTCCAGTAGCTCATAAGCTTCATCTTCATGCTTCATAATAAATTCTCCTCCTGTTTGAGCATCAATAATCCCTCTGATTGCAGGAGTGACATTGGTGTAAAAATTCTGGTTTATCATCCATTTCGGAATGGCATGATGTGGGCATTGTCTCTCTAATTCTTTCCATCTCATCCATGACTCATAAAGAGTTTCAACTTCTCTTGGTCTGAAAGCTGTCATTTGATTCCTTAGTTCTTGAGTTTTTCCAGGTGGAAAATATTGTGCAAGAAATGCATCAGTGAGTTCCTCCCAATTTGTAATGGAGTTATGAGGTAAAGAATCAAGCCAATCCAATGCTCTATCTTTCAAAGAGAATGGGAATAGCTTCAATCTTGCTGCATCATCAGATACTCCAGGTTGTTTTTGCATATCACAAATCATAGCAAACTTCTTTAGATGTGTGTGTGGATTTTCAGAAGGATGTCCTCCAAATTGAGAATTCTGAATCATTTGAAGAACTCCAAAATCCATCTTGTAACTATTTGCATCAATTCTTGGTCTTGCTATGCTCTTTCTTAAGTCATCAAAACGAGGAAAAGCATGATCCATCATACTTCCCCTAGGCACATTAGCATTTACAACCTCTTCACCTTGGGCTGCATTTTCATTGTTTCGATCATTCCCAGCATTACCACCAATTCTAATTCTTTCATCAGCCATGTCTGCTTCTAATTCAGTTTCTTTCAAAGCTTCTTTTCTTCTTCTGGTTTCTTTCTTGTTGGCTTTACAAAATTTCTCAATTTCAGGATTAAACAATAAGGATGTGTCACTTGTGCTTCTAGCTCTTCTCATAAAAGATTAAAAGTACCTGAAAAAAGAACAAACAAACACAAAATGAAAAGATAACAAAAAAAACTATGAACAACTAAAATAATCAAGAATTCAATCTTAAACAAACAACTCCCCGGCAACGGCGCCAAAAACTTGATGTGGCCCAACCGCAAGTGCACGGGTCGTACAAGTAATATAGAAAGATATCGTTCCCACGAGGAGTTGTGTTAATAATTGAATTTTTGATATAAAAGTTCTAACTAATTTGGACTATTTTTGAAATTAAAGTAATAAATTGATGGGTATTGGAGTATGAAATCTATATGTGCAAAATTAATAATCTATCCAACAATGTATTAATTAAACTAAAATTGCATCAAATTGAAATAAGCAAGTTCAAGTATGGCAAAATTTAAAATGGCAAGCAATTAAATTCAATTAAAAATTGACAATGATAAAAAGGCGATTCCGGAGTTCGGGATTTCATATTCGAGCTATTTTGGGATTTTAAATTGGTTATCTAATCTCGTGGAACTTATGGGTTTTAAGGAGATTAATTCTTAAATCCTTTGAATACCCTTTCGAGTGAGACAAAGAGTGCCTTAATCAATCTAATCCTACTTTCGTGGAGTTAGAGTTAATTAAGACCCATTAAGTTCTTTAATTAATCTGTGAATCCTCTTAATCCTTAGTCTATTTCTAGATCTAAGTTAATTAAGTCCAATTTCTTGATTATCTATCACAAGGCCTTCTCCTTTCGGTGCCTCAACCATGGATTAAGAACATAACTTATTGGGATCCTACACTAAGCATGTCATTAAGCACACAAGAAATGAATAAAACTCATTAAGACCACAAAATATGGATTACCCAATCAAAATCCACAAAATATCTCAAATATTACAACCCTTACTCCAGAATCGAAGTAAAACTACTCACTATCCATAATCCTTACAAGATATTATGAGTTTATATGAAAATAAGCTTTAATCTAAGCTAAGAAATAAGAAACTAAACACTAGAAATGTAGGAAAAATGTAAGGAAAGAAAGAAATCTGCAAATCTTGGTTGAAAATGGTGTGGAAGGTGAATGTGACCCTTCAGCTGCTGCTTCTCCTCTTCCTTTCCTTTTCTGCTCCTTGTCTCCCCTTCTAAAATGGGAAATGGGACTATTTATAGCATTTTCTGACATGGAGCCCTAAAATGGTGTGTTTGAGGAGGGATTTTACGAGGAATCTTCTTGACTCATTAATGAACTCTTTATGGGATGCATAAGTCATGCGTCCCTTATGCGATTACTGGTTTCTGGTTCACTTATGCGAAACTGCATGACTTGGTGCATAGGTTATGCACAATTCCGTGAAAGTGCATAAGGGAGGCGTGAATGTGCATAAGCTATGCAGTCTCCTTATGCACATTTCGGCAGGTATTGGAACAGTGATTTTTCTCCTTATGCAGATCTGCATAGCTTATGCGGCAAGTTATGCACAATTTGGTCAATGCATATTTCAGCTTGAAAACTTGTTTTTGACATCTTTGGCTGTAGAAGTCACTCCTCAATGGCAAAATTTCTTTTCAGTCCTTCACAAACACCATTTTTCCTACAAAACAAAGTAAAAATTACAAATTAATCCAAAATTGATAATTATGAAAAACTAACTAAATAACTAATAAAATTAGCTAAAAATAACTAATAATAAAATAAAATGGCTATGAAATTAGACCTAAATGACTATGCAAAATGTATGCATCAGATAGTAAGTGGCACGTGATTGCCATACCATATATGAGCTGAGTTAACCCAACTGACTAAATCAAATGAATTCAATGTCTCTTGTTTTGATCAACTGGTTGTTTGATCAAGATTATGGATGCTTGGAGTGGGATGTTTGATCAAGATTTCCTCCCAGCGTCTCTTGGTTTTTTATCAACTTCTTGTCCCTCTTTTTAAAGTAGGCTTTTTATGTTTCTTTGCTCTTGCTAAGGGTTTTGTCTTTATTGGGATTTGTCCAGCCAGATGTCTGGGGTTGAAGTCACTTCGTCTATTTTTCTCGTAGTAGTGCTATTTCACCCATTTCCTCTAATTTTAATAAAATTTGCAGCTTATAAATAATAATAATAATAATAATAATAATAATAATAATAATAATAATTCAATGTACAATCCAATTATTCAAATAAAAAACCATAGTTTTGGTAGTTGAATGGTTTGATTTCAATTATAAATAAACCGAATTTTTTTGGTTTGATCTTGATTTCAAAAGTTGATAAACAGAATTAAATCAAACTGAACCGAGTAGAGCATATGCTGAAAACTACCTGTTTCTAGTTTTCTGATCTCACAAATTCTGCATACTCCTTTTTAGATTTTACAGTATTTCTGCAGAAATTCTACAATATATATATTGATATTATTTATCCAATTTTATGTTATTTATGTTGGCATCTGTTTCACTTCTATGCTTTTTCTTATTTTTCATATGGAATATTCAAGATTAAGTTACAATGTTGGCTTAGTAATTTTTTAAATAGCATCTGCTTGGCATTAGATATTAATTATTTTAAAATATCATTCACTTGACATTCGGTTTATTATTTTTAATTTCTAAAATTTAAATCTTTATTTTCCCTTTACTTTTTTTTATTCATTTTATTTTTTTAATGGTTGTAAAATTTTTATATTTTTCTTTTTTATGCTCTTTTTAATATTTTCATTGGTATATATAAGCTATTACGAACAATTTGTTGATAATTAAATTTTTAAAATTTAAAAATTAAATAGTATTTATGTAAGTTACTGTTAATATTTGAAACTAAATCCATTTCTCACTTCTATCAAATATTGAGTATATGTAGGGCTTATTAAAATTTCTCTCTTTTTCACTTACTTATATCGATAATTTAATTGTTCTCTATTTTTAAAATTTGTACAATTATTTTTTAATTATTTATGATGTTATGTTTTTCAAATTTATTATCTTTATGTTCATAATGATAAATTGTTATCCAAATCATTTCTGTTTATGTGCATTGTTATAGACTATACTTCAAAAAATAAATGTTCCGATAAAAGATATTGGAGTTTGAAAATTAAATAACTAGAACAAAGAGGCATGACATTAATTGTATAACTTTTCAATGATTTATATAGTTGTGCTATTTGAAAAAAAATGCAAAATATTGTATACATTGGAAAATGAAGATTTTACTATAAGATTTTTACGAATTACCAATGAATTTCAAATCTCTTGATAATTTTAACACCTAAATTTTTCATGTCTCAATTTACCAACGAATTTTAAAATAGCATCTTTTTTATATCTCAATTTTTTTTAATGTCATATTTTGTAAGCCATATACATGGATTGGTAATTTGTTAAATAGCATCATACATTTGGCATTTAGATATTGATGATTTAAATTTTAATTTAAAAATAATATCCACTTCGAATGCAGTTTATATTTTTAATTTGAAATTTAAATCATCATTTTCTTTTTACTTTTTTAATTTATTTCACTATTTTTAGAGGTTGTAAAATTTTTATATTCGCTTTTTTTTTCTACCTTTTTACCCTTTGAGTCATATATATGAACTAATACAAATAATTTATTAATAATTAAATTTTAAATTTTAAAATTAAATGATTTTTATGTCAGTTACTACTCCTTTCGTCCCAGAAAGATAAACTTACTTTTCATTATCTATTCTAAATTATAAATATAGATAAATACAAATGTAATAAATAGACACAGATATAGATAGGCACAGGCATATATTAAAGTAGACAGACAGACAAACACAGATACACTTAAGGACACGTATATAGATATAAATGAAGATATAGATATAAATATATGTAGACACAGGTATATAAAGACGTAGACAGACAAATACATATACAAGTATAAATAGAGACATAGATATAAATATAAACGGATAGGCATGAATTGACATAAATAAAGACATGGATACACATGCAGATTGGCACAAACATATATAAACGAAACAAACAAGCACAAATACAAATACAAATACAGGCACAGACGCAAATATAGATATAGACATGTACAGTTGTAGACAGATAGACACAGACACAATTACAGACAATGAAGAACACAAATGCAAACATAGGCAAACAAACACATATATTGAGAGACAACATTATAGTTATTTAAAATATTATTAAAAAAAAAAAAGATGTGTGCAATAATAGATATAAATGAGTATTTTTTAAAAAATAACTTTTTATTTGAAATAAATTATGTATATAATATAAAATATACCAAACAATGGATTTTATTTACAAATGAATTGAATTTTATTATAGAATTGAACAAAATAGGATCAAAATGAATATGTATATCTAACAGAACTAGTCCAGCTGATAAAGATGGAAGCTCTCCTGCCTTATCAATTAGATTCAATTCTGCTAGATAAGATTTAAAGATTATTTATTTTAAATGCATCATGCCATTATAGGAAAATATTTCCTTAAAATTGCTCAGAGAAGGATCTAATTTTAGTGCATGAAAGCTGACCCGGTGATATTCCTAACCGTAAATATAAAATAATAATAATAATAATAAATCAATAAATATGTATAAAAATTAAACATGCAATAATTCATTAGCAACTAGCAGGGACACTTCTGTTTCGGGATGTCTCAGACTTTCAAACTAGTGGTCCTAATAATTAAATAATTTATTCTTTTTTATCAAAAATAATTTATTCTTGATTCATTTCATTTTGCGTTTTTTTTTTATTGAACTGACTTATTTTTCAAATTAAAATTAATTGAATTCTAATAATATAGTTTCAAATAATATTCAATTCAACTGAATTCTTGAAATATTTAAATTTCCTATTTAAGGTAATCATATATTTGGTAATTGTTAAAAATATAAAAAAGTGAGTTCAACTTTTATTCACATTCAAGCAATGCGAACCACAACATTGAAATATCAACTTTTATGCGAAAAATTATTATTTATATTTAATGTGAAAGATCAACAACCCAATTAATTAATTAAAGAAATGTAGGTGAGCAGTGTTGTCTCCTCCCATCCCCATTAAAGATAATAAATGTAAGTAGGGATGCCACTTGGAGTTGGCTTCATTGATCGTCAATTCACATCTCCGCATTTCAATTTATTGCATTTGCTCCAAATTTTCACATTCAAGCAATGACAACAACAACATTGAAATATCCTATATATATATAAATGAATATTTTAATGTGATTGTTATTTTCCCTAACATATTGAATCAATCTAAAAATCTATTTCTTATTCTTTTTTTAAAAAAATTTATTAATATTTCATATTTTTTTTTATTAAGAATTTTTTTAAAACATTATTAATATTTCATATTTTGTTTTTTTTTATTAAGAATTGAGAGAGTGAGAATACAAACCTAATTTTGTTATATGAATGATATATCTTTTGCCGCTAAACAAATTAAGTTAAGCATATATTTAGTAATTTTTTTATAAGCAATTAATTTTATTAAAATTAAAAAGTCAGAAAAATTTTGACAAACTCCGCTAAATTAGAACTCAGCCAATAGATTTTCCCATACAATCCAATTTAAGGTAATTATATATTTGGTAATTGTTAAAAATATAAAAAAGTGAGTTCAACTTTTATGTGATTGTTAAAATATATTCACATTCAAGCAATGAGAACCACAACATTGAAATATCCTAAAAAAAAAAATTAATTATTTTTTATACGAAAAATTCTTATTTATATTTAATGTGAAAGATCAACAATCTAATTAATTAATTAATTAAAGAAATGTAGGTAAGCAGTGTTGTCTCCTTCCATCCCCATTAAAGAGAATAAATGTAAGTAGGGATGCCACTTGGAGTACATTTCAATTTATTGCATTTGCACTCCAAATTTGTTAAGGGTTTTGTTAGCATATTAAAACACACGTTTTCCAAACTTCATTATTTATTCCGGCATGAACGCGGCGGACAGGGAGCCACTTATCCTAAATTTTATGCCAAAATTAAAATTGACCTGATCATTTTAATAATTAAATTCTTTTTTTAAAATATAAAAAATATTTTATTTGAAATAATTTAAT
The DNA here is from genome assembly GCF_030052815.1 of Hevea brasiliensis. NCBI lineage: Eukaryota > Viridiplantae > Streptophyta > Magnoliopsida > Malpighiales > Euphorbiaceae > Hevea > Hevea brasiliensis. Next base: position 88,470,207 of record NC_079502.1, read on the forward strand.
TTCTTAAATTTTGTTTTAATAAGAAGAAAACCTGTGTCTAAATTTTTTACTTAAAAAGTTATTTATTTTATTTTAAATAATTTAATATTTAGTAAAATATTAAATAAATAATAATATGCCTTTTCAAATAATTTATTTCATTGAAATTTTAATTTAAAATATAATTTTTTCAATATTTATAAATTATAAATAAATGATAACCTTAAACTAAAAAATATATATATGATTACGTATTGTCAAAAGAAATTATATTGGACCATATAAAAAAAAAATTTTATATTATTTTTTCCTGAAAAATTTGTTAAAATTTTTTTGTAATTAATTATTTCTTAAAATTGTTGCTATAAATAAAATAATTTTTTCATAAAATATAGACTATAATATAAAAAAAAACATAAGAATTTAACAAAGCATGTTGCTTTTTTATGAAATATTTATTACAATTTTATATATAATAATTATAAATTTAAAAATTTTAGTATTTTGCAAAATGTATAATCATTTAACTATAAAATAAATAATTTTATAAATATAAAATTTAAATATAAAGATTATTTTGTTAATAAAATAAAATTTCAGGTGTTAAATTATTTCAATTTTTTAAGTAAATTATTTTAAACTAAGAAGTAATTAACTATATTAAAGATTAATTTAGACGATAGAGACTAATTTATATGGGTTGAGGATTGGCCTCCTCTACGTGAAATGGAAGACGACCATAACAATAAGAACAAGAAAATCTACAAGAGCCGAAATAGAGCATCATAAATAGGAAGAAGATGCCAAAACTTGTATGAGACGAATATATGAAAAAGAAGAGCTTGTCGAACAAGAAGTAGGAAATGTAAAGCCTATTTGACATTATTGTTGAGAAAAATATTTTTTTTAAATATGTTAATTAAAGAATATTAAAATTTGATTTAAAATTAAATTGATATTTTATAATTAAAAAACTTTCAAATAATAAAATAATTTTTTTTCATGCTGTTTTTTTAACGGTATTTAATCCAGCAATAGATATTCTAAGTTAATGATAAAGAAGTTGATTTTGTTAACTCTATTAGTGATATAGCTCTCCAATATATATATTTGATTAAGTAATTTTGGTTTTCAGATGGTCCATAAGCCTAATCATATTTAATGGTTCGGCCATAAGACTCATTTAGTCGGTTCAATCACTGTAAGATCCACTCAATAAAAATAATGAATCTTGATTAAAAATAAGTAATATTAGTAAAATTACCAAATATAGTAATGCCCATAATTATGCACTATAAATAGAAATATAATCATATAATTATACTAGTTAATAATATCCATATAATTATATAATTGACTTACGATAACCAACTATTGTATATATTCTATATAAAGATATCACATCATCTATAGAGGTAAGTTATTCTCCTTAATCAATCTGATATACTATTATCTCATCTTAGCTTTAACTTGAGCGTCGGTCGGAGAATCATCAACGGGTCCATATTTGGTGGACTTTTGAGCTATTTATTTTCTATTTTGCAGATCTATACTCGCAAGAAATTTACATGGACCATAACAGTGGTGCCATTTATGGAAAACGATACAAAAAGTTGTGTCTTTTCCTCATATTTTTCACATTTTACATTGAGATCGGAAGAATGGAATCGGATAAGTGGATGGCTTGTGGTTTATGACAACCCAACCAATAAAATTTATCACACTGTTTAAGAATCTTTAAAAATAATTAGAGGTTTGATCATTATTTCTTATCTGTTTTGTTTTTCCAAGTGAGATTGAAAAAATAATTTTGGCTTGTATTTATTAAATTTTTAAGTTTTAAATTTATGAAAAACATTGATCCTCGAAATATTGAGATGATGCAATTAGGTGTGCTCCCATTGCTTTTGGTCATCCTTTATATGTAGAGAAGTACTCTGCATTGTTAATTTTGGCATTGATTCTTTAATGATGAAAAAGGCTATTTTTTGTTCAAAATTACCAAATGAGCCACTAATTAATGGGCTCACGTGGTTAAGCTAAATTCAAAAATGTTTTGAGTAGCTAAATTCTACAATATTACCACCTATTGTTTTATTTTTACTGAGAGTTATGTAACATGCCACCTTTTTACTGATATTGAAGGCCTTAAATTTTAGTCAATTTCACAAATTTGTCATCATTATTTATGCCTTATTTTTCGATCATATTTACAGGGATATCATCATCATGTGCTACATGAGATTTTATTGTTATTTACTATTATTTTTTGTGGCTTGAATTGTGGATATGTTTTCATTGACCCAATTAAAAAGTTTCGCGCTGCAACCTAATTGGATAAAAGTGAGATTTGTAGTAATAGCAAAGGCATGGGTTGATAGGCCTAGGCCTAAAGCCCACCACTGATCTTTTCAGGGGTGCAGGGGCAACGCCCCTGCGGTATGGACCAGTGTAAATATTGTAATATTTTACCCTTTGCGATAGAGTTGTGAGATATTCAGGAGACACACTGAGATTAGGGTTTGAGAGTTCTGAGTGATTGTATCTCGCTCTTTTCATCGTAGTAAAATTTTTCTCTTATCTTGCCCGTAGACATAGATCTTACGGTTGAACCACGTTAAATCCTATGTTATTCTTCCTCTCTTTTTTATACTGTTTGATTGTGCGATTTGTGTGTGTGTCTTAGATTTGCGTGTTGATTATAACATTTACAAAATTTGACACTAACTGATTTGTTACTACAAGAAGCTGTTAAATGTGCCTTTAGCAATGAGTACTTGAATAATTATTCTGTTTGTCCTTATATATATATATATATATATTTAAACTGGTCCATACCGCAGGGGTGTTGCCCCCGCACCCCCGAGGAGATCAGTAGTGGGCTATCAGGTACACATCATCAAACTTTTTTACTTTTAATTATTTTTATTCTACTTCTAAGTAAATCTTCTATCTGCATATATACTAAGATTTTAAATTGACTACTGAGCATCAATTTTATGCATGAAGCAATTTTATGTTATCCACTTGACAATGTTTTAATTATTTTGAGAACTTAATAACAACTTCACTTTTAATGATTTTGACCATTTCTTTACAAGAGCTTATTTTACTTGAAAAGTTCATATAACTTTATATATGCCTCTCTTTTTTTTTTTTTTCATTCTGGACATCCGGTTTCATTCTCTTAAAAAAATCCTGCTAAAAATGAGAAACACTTCTTCCCCCATCTCTTGAGTAATCAATTTTGGTTAAAAGTTAGAATTGCAAGCCTTAGTCCTTGATTAAAATTAAATTTCTTTTGAAGATTAAATTGGTTTAGAATTAATTCTACAAATTAATTTTTAGAATTAATTAAGAGCATTTGTACAATTTTAATTGGATTAAATTATTTAGTCCATATGACTTTCTGGGATAAATAGCAAAATTCTAGGCATCTAAATTTATCTTAGATTTTTTTTCTTTAAATGCATGTGCTAATTCTGCCTTTGATCTTATATTTGAAGTTTACTTATCATGCTCCAAGTTTTAGCTTTTAATTAAATTCATCTAATAAATACACATGCATTAAACTACTGGAACTGAAGTATGGCACGCCATTTTCAAGTCTTCCTTGAATTTGAAGGCCTTTCTAATTAGTTAAAAATCAGTACACGGATCTCTTTGATATAAAGAATATACACTTGATATATCGTATTATTTATTGAGAAATTTCAAATAAATTCATAGCTTGAATTACATGTGACTGTCTACACAAAAATGTTTGTACAAGCATTATTTTTATAGATAATTTCAAAAAAGCCAATAGCTCCAAGGTGATAATTCGCCATTATCATGGCAACAATCTACCAAGCTAAAAATAGAGGTGTTTAGCCTATCTACGATGATAGTCCTTCAAGCTAAAAATAAGAGTGCTTAGCCCATCTATGATGATAGTCCGTCAGGATAAATAAACTATTGGTGCTTAGCCCATCCACAGCGATAGTCCATCAGGCTAAATAAACTGAGGGTGCTTAGCCCATCCATGGTGATAGTCCACCAAGCTAAATAAGGGTGCTTAGTCCATCCATGGCAATAGTCTGCCAGGCTAAATAAACAAAGGATGCTTAACCCATCAATAATAATAGTCCTCCAGGCTAAAAATAAGGATGTTTAGTGCAATCACGGCGATGGTCTGCTAGGCTAATTAAACTGAGGATGCTTAGCCCATCCATCATGATAGTCTACCAGATTAAATAAACTGAGGCCAGTTAACCATCCACAACGATAGTGTAACACCCTCACTATAGGTAGTCCGTACATTTTACTATTTTGACAGTCAATGTCTGTTCGGACAGTCAAAATGTCTGAAACTACACTTAGACTAGAGTGAGGAGGCATAAATTGATGAAATAAATGTTAAGAAAATATAGGAAAAATTTTGAGAAAATAAAATAATAAAAATAAATCGATATTTGTTGTCCCAAAAATAGTCCAAGAGGGGGGTGAATTGGACTTTAACAATTTTTCGACCCTTGCTTGTAGCCTAATGAAAAATTGTGGCTTTGTTCAACTAAGTGTTTCTCTATATGTAATGAAAATAATATGTGCTTCAACAATGTGCTCCTAAGTTGCAATTCAACCCTCAATCAATGTATATGGCAATATCTAACAAGGCATGCATCATACAATATACAATTAATTTCTCAAGTCACTCAATATGTCCTCAAATATATCAATTCAATCTTATTCAAACAACATTCAATATCATGTATAGCATGTAAAATTTAAATTGCACAAAATTAAGGAGGTAAAGGTTAGAGAGATCAAACACAATGATTTTTATAGTGGTTCGGCTTAACTAGCCTACATCCACTCTCTCAAAGAACTCTCTTTGAGTCTTCTCTCTACTGTTTGCTCTTTTGAAGGCAAGAGACCAAAAGCCCTTTACAACTTTTCAACACCAAGCCTTTACCAAGGTAGCTTGACACCTTCACAAGTGCTATCTCAAGCACTCACACTCCCAAGCTTCAATAGGTGCTTGTATAACCTCTCTTAAATGCAATTCAATATTTCAACACTCACTCTTACTCAATACAAATCAAACTATAAAGAAGAGATGAGTTGATTTGCCAATGGAAGCTCAAAATCTTTAAAGCTCTTGAATGAAAGCAATAAATGAAAATTCAATGTTGGAGTTCAAATGTAGGCTTTCATCAAACTAAAATGAAGTAAGGAAGGTGTATTTATAGTCCCAAATCATTTTAGACCGTTTGAAACCCTTTTGGAACGTTATACACACTGCCCAAGACAAAATAGCCGTTATTTTGTCCTTTTGTGCAAAGTTGAGCAGCTCTGATAAATTAGCAAACTAATGAAATTTTAGTAGTAGCCAGTAAACTGGTTAGTAAACTAACGTTTTTAGCAAACTTATTAGCAAACTAAAAAATTTAGCAAACCAGTTAGCAAACTAAGTCAACAGCTGCATTTCTCAACTTGCAATGTAAAATGATTTAGACCTTAAAAAAAATGTTTCAATAGTAGTGTCCAAGGTCATGATGAGAAAAAGTAATCAGGAAATAAAATTTCATTTTTGAGCTCCATATGACTAAATTCTCATCCATTCTTTTTACAAAAGACCTAAGACTCAAACTATGCCTTTCATACCTTTTCTTTGAGGCTTGGCTTCCATAGTCTTGTTCTTTTCTCATTTTGGATTTGTCTTGGAATGCCTTTGAGTATCCTTTCTCCTTAGATGCAACTTCAAAGATACTTTAGGAATAAGACAAAGAATCTACACATCACTTGAAAGTTAGGTTAGATAGATTCTCTTTGAGTTTTGTTATCATCAAAATCAATGCTCATTTTGAGCTACACGGGGTCAACAATCTCCCCCTTTTTGATTATGACAAAACTCAACTGAATCAACAATCAAAAAGAAAAGTGTGTGAGAGTTTATGTGAGTATGTAAATCCAAGCAGTATAGTGTATCGAAAATGCTCCCCCTAAATATATGCACATAATTTCCAAGAAATCTATTTTCTATATATAAGCTCCCCCTGAGTTTATGCTATAAAGCATATCCACAATATTCTCAAAAAAATTTTCACAAGTATAAACATAAGTATGAACAACACAGTCATATCCATCAACACAAGTATCAACATAAGTATCAACACATATCAACACACTTCCACATTTCCATGTCCATCAACACAAGTATAAACACATATCCATATCCATATCCATTCTCCCCCTTTTTGTCATCAATCAAAAAGGAAACAGGAGAAAATAACCCAAAAAGAATCATGTTATCCCAAATTTAAATGCAGTAAGGTAAACGGTAGCAAACTAAAAACCAATATTAGCAAACAGACTAGTAAACTAAATATGCAGACAGTAAACTAAAAATCCAGATGAGATGCTATTTAAGTCTTTTACTTCTGCGAGTGGATTTTGAAGGCACCATTTTCTTCCTAGGGAGTTTAATGACAGGAGGTGGAGGGGCTTGGTCAGCCACTTGATCATCTTTCTTAGGCTCATCTTCTTCAGATGGTGGTTCAAGAGCAGCAGCTAATGTCTGATATGGATTTGACATAGTTGACTTGTACCTTTTCTTACCTTTCTTGGCTGCAGGGGCAGCAGCTGCAGATAGCTGAGTTTGAGCACTAGCTTGGTGATCTTTTAAAGAAGTTTCCTGGTGCTGCGTAGGGGCAGCAGCTGGCTCAACTGGTGGTGCAGTTGGAGGTTCAACAACTTTTTCAGATTCTAGAACCTTTTCACCTTCCTTTGGTAACTCACTTTCAGTTTCTACAACCTTTTTACCATCAAGCTCAGTAGGTACATTAGCTGTAGGACCAATCTCAGGTTTAATGACCCGGTCACTAGCATGCTCAACATGGGCTTCCACTGCAGGTTCAAGGTTAGGTTCAGCTACTTGGCCACTTTCATATGCCATAGCAGCAGGAGACTCTTCAACTTTGTTGCTTTCTCCCTTATCAGCAGAGACTTGAGTAGCAGCCTCAACTTTAGTTGGAACACCAAGTTCCTTGGCCTGCTGAAGATCCATAATCAGCCTCTTTAACTCCTCATTTTGAGTGAGCAGGTGACTCACTTTATAGTCAACCACATACACAAATTTTCTGAGAATGTCAAGGGACTGATTTGTTGAACTAAAATGTTCATTAACAGTAGCTTTTATCCCTTGAATTTCACTCAAAAATTCACTAGCAGATTCAGAATCAACCTTAGCAGAGGAGGAACCACCCTTTTCAAATCTTTTCTTTCTCCCATCAGTGTTTGAATGCATTTCCCTAAGCACTATCAAATCAGTTCTAGAGCTTTCCTTAGAAACATTCACATGTAGCTCTTTAAACACAGCAGACAGAAGATGTGCATAAGGCAGTTTTCCAATCCCATAAGCTTTGCACATGTTTTTGAAAATTAAATAAGCTATATTCAACCTAACTTTATTCACAATGTGCCACATAATACACATGTCCAAGTGACTCAAATAACCATAACTACCAGATTTAGGACAAAAAATGTAGTTCACCATACTGTGAATGATTTTGATATGTTGGAGGGCTTTTGTACTGGTGGATTTTTCATTTGCGGTAGTGTTAACAGGGAACACCTCATTTTCAAACTCAACCAAATTGAATCCTGCCACCCTAGCAACATCCTTATGTGTGGAAATTTTATTTCCATCATTGGGCAATTTCAAAGCCGTGGCTATCAGTTCAACAGAAACACCATATGTACTGTTATTCAAAATCACTTCAAATCTGTCCTCATCATCAACAGTTCTCATGGTTCTATAAAACTCTTGAACAAGCCTAGGGTAATACTCATTTGCACATTCACACACATCCAACCATCCTTGAAACTCAAAAAGCTCTTTGAATTGAAAGTTTACCTTATTAAAGTTCTCCCATTTGATGAATTTGCAATCCAACAGTGCTTTATCCACTGGGCCTGAAGATTTTACGGCACCCATTTTTCGTTGGGTATCCAACCCGGACTTTTGCCGTTTCTTTTTCTGTTCTGGTGTCGTTTTAGTGAGTTTGACACCCTTGGATGGATTTGAAGACTCACCAGCTGATTTCGATGCAGGTAAGGTTTTCTTCCCTTTCTTTCGCAATGTGGCGACAGGGACATCGTCGGATGCTGACGAGGAAGACGAAGCAGTCGCAGCAACAGGGGATTTCCGTTTGGTGTGAGCCATTAAAAAAAATGAAATCTGATAATGGCGTTTCGGTGAGTGAAGAGTGGAAGAGGAAAGGAGAGTTGAGATATTTGGTGAGTTAGGGTATGGTTTGCCGGAAAGAGAGAATGGGTGTGTTTTGGGAGGTGTCGGGAATCGATACAGAGGAGAGAGAGAAAGCGTGGGGGTTTCGTGTGGTAGAGGGTTTAAGTCCTCTTGAGTCCCGCGCTTTTCATTTTCACTGTACTTTCAACTGAACCTGTTTTCCTTTATTTTGTATTTCAAACAAGTCTATCTATCCCTATATGCATAAATAAACATTTCTACATGTCTGACACAGCACTGAGAAAGTGATATCGAATGTGAAAAGATAATTGCATTAGTGGACACGCAGAAAATTTCAAGAACAATCACCTTTCGGTTTGAAATTTGAACAGTATATGATATAGCAAACTAATTTTAGTCAAGAAATATTAGCATACAACATAGTAAACTAATTTTATGAGTACACAAACAAGTTAGCTAATAACTTTAGAAATTTCTTAACAAACTTTATATCATAGCAGATCACTCACGCATTAAATAAGATGTAAAAACATGAAATTATTATGATTTAAAATTTTAAGCAAGTGGTTCACACATACCAATTTCCCTTCTAATTCTACAAAAGGTTTCTTCATTAAGAGGTTTTGTTAAAATGTCAGCAAGTTGATTTTCAGAGGCAACAAACTCTATTTTGATATTTCCATTTTGAACATGATCTCTAATAAAATGATGTCTAATCTCAATATATTTAGTTCTTGAATGTTGGACTGGATTTTTGATCAAATTTATGGCACTTGTGTTGTCACACCTAATTGGAACAAGATTATATTTTAAACCAAAATCTTCCAATTGTTGTTTCATCCATAAGATTTGAGCAACACAACTACCAGCAGCTATATATTCTGCCTCAGCTGTAGATAAAGCTACTGAAGTTTGTTTCTTACTGTGCCAAGAAACTAGTGCAAGACCAAGAAATTGACAAGTACCTGAAGTACTTTTTCTATCCAGTCTACTTCCAGCAAAATCAGAGTCACTATAGCCAACAAGATTAAATGATTCACACTTTGGATACCATAAACGAATTGATTGTGAGCCAATGAGATATCTAAAGATCCTTTTAACTGCACTTAGATGGGATTCTTTTGGACCTGATTGAAATCTTGCACACAAGCAAACACTAAAGTGTATGTCTGGCCTAGATGCAGTAAGGTACAAAAGAGAGCCAATCATACCTCTATAAAGCTTGGTATCTACTTCTTTACCTTTTTCATCACTGTCCATTTTAATTGTTGAACTCATAGGAGTGCCCATGCTCTTCAAATCTTCCATCTTAAATTTCTTTAGCATATCCTTGATGTACTTTGATTGATTTATGAAGATGCCATCTTTCATTTGCTTAACTTGAAGTCCAAGGAAGAATGTGAGCTCACCCATCATGCTCATTTCAAATTCATTCTGCATAATCTTAGAAAATTTCTTACAAAGAGATTCGTTAGTAGCACCAAAAATTATATCATCAACATAAATTTGCACAATGAGCATATCATTATGATGCTTCTTAACAAAAAGTGTTGTATCCACTTTGCCTCTTTGAAAATCATTTTGTAATAGAAATTTACTAAGCCTTTCATACCATGCTCTAGGAGCTTGTTTTAGACCATATAAAGCTTTAGTAAGTTTATAAACATGATTTGGATGCTCATGATTTTCAAAGCCTGGAGGTTGTGCAACATACACTTCCTCATCAATATAACCATTTAAAAATGCACTCTTGACATCCATTTGATAAAGCATAAAATCCTTGTAACATGCAAAGGCACACAACATTCTAATAGCTTCAATTCTAGCAACCGGAGCAAAGGTTTCATCAAAATCAATCCCTTCTTCTTGGTTGTAGCCATGAGCCACTAGTCTAGCTTTGTTCCTAACAACATTGCCTTTTTCATCCATTTTATTTCTAAAAACCCATTTAGTACCAATAATTGAATGATCTTTTGGTCTAGGCACTAAATTCCAAACTTTATTTCTCTCAAATTGATTTAGTTCTTCTTGCATGGCAAGAATCCAACTTTTATCATTTTGAGCATCTTCAAAACATTTAGGTTCAATTTGTGAAACAAAAGCAACATTACCAAAATATCTTCTCAATTGTGCTCTAGTCATCATCCTCTGAGATGGATCATCAATAATGTCTTCTTGGGGATGATTTCTATGGAATCTCCATTCTTTAGATAAATCTTCATGTTGGGGCTCATTTACTTGTAATTCTTCCAAATTTGGCATTTCTTCATTGATTTGATCCATTGGCATCATGGACATCTATTGTAGTTTCTCCTTGAGTTTCCTCATCTTTGCCATCAACTTGTTCCATTTCTTGACTTGATATTATATTTTCTTTTCCAAAAACCTGCTCATTATTATCATCACAAGCATTTTTCCTTCTAATAGAAGGGTTAGTCTCATCAAACAAAACATGAATAGTTTCCTCAATAACCAAAGTTCTTCTGTTGAACACTCTATAGGCTTTACTCTTTGTTGAATACCCAAGAAAGATTCCTTCATCGGATTTAGCATCAAATTTCTTTAAGTTATCCTTCTTGTTATTTAAAATATAGCACTTACAACCAAATGCTTTGAAATATGAGATATTTGGTTTTCTTCCTTTCCACAGCTCATAGGGGGTCTTTTTCAAAATTAGTCTAATCAATACTCTATTCAACACATAGCAAGATGTATTAACAGCTTCAGGCCAAAAGTACTTTGGCAAATTATTTTCACTCAATATAGTTCTAGTCATTTCTTGCAAAGTCCTATTTTTCCTTTCTACTACCCCATTTTGTTGTGGTGTTCTAGGAGCTGAAAAATTATGATTGATTCCATGTTTATCACAATATTTCTCAAATAAATGATTTTCAAATTCAGTTCCATGGTCACTTCTTATAGATGAGATGCAAAAGCCTTTTTCATTTTGAACCATTTTACTAAAAGAGGTGAATTTTTCAAAAGTTTCATCTTTGTGAGCAAGGAAAAATGTCCATGTATATCTTGAATAGTCATCAACAATAACTAAAGCATATGACTTTCCACCAAGACTACTAGGAGATACGGGTCCAAATAAATCAAGATGAAGCAATTCTAATGGCCTAGTGGTAGACACAATATTCTTAGATTTAAAAGATGCTCTAGTATGCTTTCCTAGTGCACATGCTCTACATTGAAATTCATTTTCATAATTAATTTTAGGAAGACCATTAACAAGCTCTTTCTTAGACAATTTTAAGAGTGTATGCATGCTTGCATGACCCAGTCTTCTATGCCACAAATAACTAGAGTTATCAAGAGATACTAGACATGTACCATGATTAGTTTCAAAATTATTCATGTCAAGCAAGTAAACATTATTGGATCTATTGGCAATGAACAATGTGTCATTATCTAAATTATTGATTGTACATAGGGAAGAAGTAAACTTTACCTCAAAACCTTTATCACAAAGTTGGCTTACACTTAGCAAGTTGTATTTCAGTCCTTCAATGAGCGACACATCTTCAATACAAGGTTTGGTTCCAATTGTGCCATTTCCAATTATTTTTCCTTTTCCTTTATCTCTAAATTTTACATATCCTCCATCTTTCATTGTAATTTCTGAAAACTTGTCCTTCTCACCAGTCATGTGCTTTGAACAACCACTATCTATATACCATTTATCATTTTCCTTCATCCCTTTGAAACAAACCTGAAATTTAATCATTGAGCTTTAGGTACCCAAGCAACTTTGGGTCCTTGGGGGTTAGTGACTTTAGGTAAGGTTCCCTTTGGTACCCATACCTTCTTTACCTTAAGATGACCTTTCCTAAGTGCATAAGAGCTAATCATATGACCTCTTTTATTGCAATAATAACATGTAACATTAGGCAAAGAGGATGTAGATGCTTTAATGAAATAATTTTTGTACTTGTCATAGTTCATGAAACCATCAAAACCAATTCCATGTTTCTCATTTGAAATTCTTTGGTTTCCAAGAAGTACATTTAGAGTTTCTTTTCCTTTTGTAAATTTAGCCAAATCATTTGTCAAGGACTCTACTTTAGCTTTAAGAACTTTATCTTTCTCAATCAGCATTTCACAAGTTTCTTTTGAGATTTTCAACTCTAAATCTAGTTCTTTAAACAAAGCAATTTGTCCTTTGTAAAATTCATTTTCTTTATACACATTGGACATGGCAATATTTTGTGATCTCAATGATTCAATCTCTAAATTCATTTTAGTGCACTTTCTCTTGTAATTTCTATACTCATCATATACCCTAGCAAATGCAAGTTTAAGTTCTTCTACATTAGGAGATTCATAAGAGTTTACCTCATTGTCACTTTCTTCTTCCTTTTGAGAACTCTCAACTTTCTCTTTAAGTGCCATCATACAAAGAAAAGCAGCCTCTTTGTCACTTGATTCATCATTTGAAGATTCTTCACTGTTGCTCCATACTACTTTCATAGCTTTCTTGCTCCTATCTTCTTTTCCTTTCTTCTTTTTGAGTAGTGGACATTTGGGCTTGATATGTCCAGGTTTGTGACACTCATAACACACAATTTCTTCTTTTGAATCTTTGAAATGTTTATCCTTGGGAGTATACTTTTTCAAGAATTTCTTGTATTTGCTTCCTCCCTTCTTGAAAGCTCTTTTAAATTTTCTTGCAAGCATAACCATTTCATCATCATCATCACTAGAAGCACTTGAGTTGTCACTAGAGTCAACTTTGAATGCAACTCCTTTCTTTTTATCTTCATCCTTGTTTGACTTGAGAGCAATGCTTTTCTTCTTCTTTTGCTCATTTTCAACTTCATCTTTCTTGTATACCATCTCATGTGCAATGAGAGAGCCAATGAGTTCATCATAAGTGAATGTTTTAAAATCCTTGGTATCTTGGATAACTGTAGTCTTTGCTTCCTAAGATTTTGGAAGTGATCTAAGAATTTTCTTCACAAGTTTAGCTTCCTCAAATCTTTTACCAAGCGCTTTAAGAAGATTTACCAAATCAGTAAACCTTGTACTCATATCCGCAATTGATTCTCCTGGCCTCATTTCAAACAGCTCATAATCTCGAATAAGAAGGTTTGCTTTGGACTCTTTGACGACATCAGTTCCTTCATAAGTGACCTCAAGCTTATCCCAAATTTCCTTAGTAGATTGACATCCTGAAATATGATTGTATTCATTAAGGTCAAGTGAGCAATGCAAAATATTAATAGCTTTAGCATTTATAGAGATTTTCTTCCAATCATTGTCATCATATTCATCTTCAAGTTTTGGAACTTTTGTAGTTCCTGGACCATTCTTTTGAGGAACATGTGGACCATTTTTAATAATTCTCCATGCATCAATATCTACAGATTGTATGAAATTTCTCATTCTTACTTTCCAAAATGAATAATTAGTGCCATTGAAGAGTGGTGGTCTAGTGATTGAGTAGCCTTCAACTAAAGGTGCGGGTATACCGACAGTATTATTAGATGAACCAGCCATTATGGATCACTCTAAGGTTGTAATACCCTAAGCAAGAGAGTTGGGCTCTGATACCAATTTGTTGTCCCAAAAATAGTCCAAGAGGGGGTTGAATTGGACTTTAACAATTTTTCGGCCCTTGCTTGTAGCCTAATGAAAAATTGTGGCTTTGTTCAACTAAGTGTTTCTCTATATGTAATGAAAATAATATGTGCTTCAACAATATGTTCCTAAGTTGCAATTCAACCCTCAATCAATGTATATGGCAATATCTAACAAGGCATGCATCATACAATATACAATTAATTTCTCAAGTCACTCAATATGTCCTCAAATATATCAATTCAATCTTATTCAAATAACATTCAATATCATGTATAGCAAGTAAAATTTAAATTGCACAAAATTAAGGAGGTAAAGGTTAGAGAGATCAAACACAACGATTTTTATAGTGGTTCGGCATAACTAGCCTACATCCACTCTCTCAAAGAACCCTCTTTGAGTCTTCTCTCTACTGTTTGCTCTTTTGAAGGCAAGAGACCAAAAGCCCTTTACAACTTTTCAACACCAAGCCTTTACCAAGGTAGCTTGACACCTTCACAAGTGCTATCTCAAGCACTCACACTCCCAAGCTTCAATAGGTGCTTGTACAACCTCTCTTAAATGCAATTCAATATTTCAACACTCACTCTTACTCAATACAAATCAAACTATAAAGAAGAGATGAGTTGATTTGCCAATGGAAGCTCAAAATCTTTAAAGCTCTTGAATGAAAGCAATAAATGAAAATTCAATGTTGGAGTTCAAATGTAGGCTTTCATCAAACTAAAATGAAGTAAGGAAGGTGTATTTATAGTCCCAAATCATTTTAGACCGTTTGAAATCCTTTTGGAACGTTATACACACTGCCCAAGACAAAATAGCCGTTATTTTGTCCTTTTGTGCGAAGTTGAGCAGCTCTGATAAATTAGCAAACTAATGAAATTTTAGTAGCAGTCAGTAAACTGGTTAGTAAACTAACGTTTTTAGCAAACTTATTAGCAAACTAAAAAATTTAGCAAACCAGTTAGCAAACTAAGTCAACAGCTGCATTTCTCAACTTGCAATGTAAAATGATTTAGACCTTAAAAAAAATGTTTCAATAGTAGTGTCCAAGGTCATGCTGAGAAAAAGTAATCAGGAAATAAAATTTCATTTTTGAGCTCCATATGACTAAATTCTCATCCATTCTTTTTACAAAAGACCTAAGACTCAAACTATGACTTTCATACCTTTTCTTTGAGGCTTGGCTTCCATAGTCTTGTTCTTTTCTCATTTTGGATTTGTCTTGGAATGCCTTTGAGTATCCTTTCTCCTTAGATGCAACTTCAAAGATACTTTAGGAATAAGACAAAGAATCTACACATCACTTGAAAGTTAGGTTAGATAGATTCTCTTTGAGTTTTGTTATCATCAAA
Organism: Hevea brasiliensis; assembly: GCF_030052815.1. Taxonomy (NCBI): domain Eukaryota; kingdom Viridiplantae; phylum Streptophyta; class Magnoliopsida; order Malpighiales; family Euphorbiaceae; genus Hevea; species Hevea brasiliensis. The sequence continues at coordinate 88,485,375 of NC_079502.1, forward strand.
ATCAATGCTCATTTTGAGCTACATGGGGTCAACAATATGCACCATGAAGGGCATTTTGGCCATTTCACCCCCAAAGGTGAAATTTGACCTAAATGTCAAATTAAAAATTTGACAAATAAAATAATTAACATAAAATATTTTTATGAATTTGAATTAGGGAAATGAGGAGAGAAAGAAGAAGAAAAGAAAAGAAAAGAAAAGAAAGGAAAAGAAAAGAAAAAGGGCTATGAAAAATTAAAAATTTAGAGTACACAAATAAAATATATATATATATATAATAAGATGACAAAAACCCATCAACCTTTTCTATCAATCTTCTTCTTTTTCTCTATTGTGCCGCCCACCCTTGTCCCTCATTCCTACCATTGTCATTCAAGCTCCAAGCTTGATTTCTCCCTCATTTCCTCACCAAAACCCATAACACTCTTCACTAAAAATACTCCCCACACCCTAAGGAAGCTATAGATACCAAAACTAAGTAAGGAAAGTGAAGTTTAGCAAGTTACAAAAAAAGGTTAGTGCTCAAAACTATTAATCTCTTCTTTAAGCATGAAAATCATGCTAAACCAAGTGAAGATTTACGTGAAATTAAAAAGAAAAATTTGGGAAAGAAACCCTTGAATTCGGCAACCCTAGAGGAACCATGAAAATGATGGATTTTGTTGGTTTTAGTTTAGTTAGGGAAGTTAATTAACAAGGTATTATACATGGGAATTAATTTCATGGTTATATATGTGAATTTGATATTTGAAATTAGGGTTGTGCACTTGAAATTGGGGATTTTGTGACATTTTTGAATTTGACCTAATTGTGTTGAGATTGATGCTAATAGAAGTGCCATGTATGCTTATTTGGAGTTTGGAGAAGGAGGAGATTGAATTTTTGGAGTGTCAAATTTTCTGCAGGTTGGGACTCAATAAGTCCAGTGTGTTTGTTGAACCCTAACTGACAATGTGTGACTCCAATTCGTATAAGGCCAATTGAAGGTGTTTTGGGACATCCAAACCTTCATTTTTCAAGAAGAAACCCTGCCCAAATTCTATCAAAATCATGACCAATTCTTTGCCCAAACCCGGATGACCAAACACTGAAACCCAGAAAATGACCAAATGAATAGTAAGTGTTCATTTGGTCATAACTCTCTCTATACTAGTCCAAATGACCTAAAATTTATATCAATGGAAAGCTTAGACATAGGGCTACACTTTTCATGAGGACTACTTGACCCAGTTTTTCCTTTAACCAAGTCAAATTGTTAGCACAATTTGGGTCACTAAAACTGTCAACCCATAAATTGACCAAAACACTGTTCCTTTGGTATGCCTGACCAGTTTTGGAAAAAATGCCATAACTTGGTCTCCAAAATTGCAAATTGAGTGAAACTAGTGCCAAACGTTTTATAAGACATAGCACAACAATTTTTATGTTTTGACCAAGCTCCAAAACCCATTGCATCTTAGGGAAAATATTAGCCAAAGTTAGGAATTGAAATTTGGAAAATGTTAAGTTGAACCAAGAATGCCATTTGATACCTGTGTGTTCATTTGGCCATAACTCCCACTAGGAAATTCCATTTGAGATGTGCCAATATGATCTAAAAACATGATACTTAGGGCTACAACATTGATTTAGACACCTTTGCCAAATTCTAAGTATAAAGACCCTAAAAAGAGGGACAAACATACTGCCCTGAAGATTGACTATTGCCTTTATAGGATTAAGAGTCCAGGTTAATACATTGACTATAACTCACTATACCAAGTTTGAAAAATTATGAAACTGTACCTCGAAGTCCCTAAGACATAGAGGAACATATCTTGTGAAGGAACCTAAGTCTAAAAATGACCATAAAATGATCAAATGACTGGTCAAAATTTATTGACCAGGAATTTTTGACCAGTCATTGTCAATTCTGGACAGCTTAGAGGCAAATGGACCAGTTATGGTATTTTGACCATAACTTGAGTTCTATAACCCCAAATTGAGTGATTCAAAAACTGAAATTCAAGTTTAAACATAGAGGAGAAATTGTTATGAAGGAAGTGTGACCAAATAGACATCCTAACCTAGCCAATTTCCTAGATAAAATTAATACATCAAAATGAACCTAAAGAAAGGTTCATGGGAAAAATATTATATATGATAATTAAAATACTCATAAGGCTAATTAAATATTAAAAATGATATGAATATGTAAATTGGGACTCATGTCCTATTAATATGAAATTAATAGGTACCACTGAACAGTACCAGAAAATGGTAACAGTGAATAGTTCTAAAATAATTAAAATCATGCTTAATTTGCCATAGTATACCTAGACTTATTTAATTAGTTTGGATAAATTTATACATTAATTAGGGACTATAGATAGTAGTACTGCCTATCGAGAAAATCATGAACTGACAATATATGTCTGGTATGATTGTTCTACAGGCTATATGCCTACTTACTGGCAATTGTGCCAACTTTATTTCTGGCTTTACAAGCCTGACAGCGGGTCACGTACCCGACAACTGGCCTCGTGCCTGACAGATGTATATAGGGTAGACATATGGCTGTCTAACATATGGCTGTCTAACCCGTATACTCCAGTGTATCCAGCTCTTATAATCTGTTATAAGTTTCTTGGGCACTGATAAAAATTAATTAAGACTTAAAATACAATAAGTAATCATAAAAGATCCTGATAATGTTAATTGTTTCCAAAGTGCAATAAAAATGTAAAAGACCCAGAAATTATGATTTGCAGATATTAATTCAATTGTTTAATTATTGTTATTATAAATTATGCACCACTAAGCGTTATGCTTAGCGTGTTAGTTTTCCATCACGTAGGTACTGGAGATCAGCAGCCGCCATAGCAGCAACCGTCATAGTAATGTTCGGACAGAGTTCCAACCAGATCTGCCATCGATCAGAGTCACCTCACTAATCTTTTGTATCATGGTAGGGCCCATGTATAGACTAGTATTTTGGTTAATTATGTTTAATCATAATGTAATTACTATTTATGATGTATTTCATTTTGGACTTGTAATTAAACTTGAGATTGAAATGAAAACTTGTAATTTATTATCTATGAATTTTTATATAAATGCAATAGATGGTACTGCATTTTTAGATCTCATAAATAATTGTAAATGATATGATACAAGAGAATATGATATGGAAATGTGTGAAATGAATATGGACATGTTAACAGGTGATTAGTGGAACCTGCCAGATGTTAATAAAACAGGGGAGGCTCTGTCCGAGTCTCCACAGAAATAAGTTATTTAAAAAAAAATTTCTACACATGGATTACTACTTTTAAATGATATTAAAAGTTTACAATAGATATGATAAAACAAGATAGGGTGCTCCGGCACCAAATGTGGCACTTCTTACTCGGCTATACAGTAGAGGGGTAAGGGTTGTCACATTTAGTGGTATTAGAGTAGAGGTTTAGGTAGTCCTAGACCTAGATAGTTAAAAATAGATAGAGTACATCACATGTATGGGCCTTTAAATAGAGTCGATGTGACACTAATACAGATCTGTTATTTGTCTGTTTTATAGGATCGATGGCATCTGATCCTTCAGAGCACGGACCTCCACGACCGATAGAGGAGGAAGTAGAGAGTCACGCACCCGCACCTGCTCCTAGTCTAGGGCGAAGTGGTAGTAGAGCGGAGTCATCTCGAGGTACTGTGAGTAGGGCACAGCCAGCCTTCTATGAACATATGACACAACTACTCCGTCAGGTCACTGGAGCCATTCCTCAGCCACAACCACCTCCACCTCCACAGCCACAACCACCTCCACCTCCACAGCCACAGCCACAGCCACCTCCACCCCCACAGCTGCTACCTGTACATAGATCTCCACTAGAGAGACTGCGAAAGTATGGGGTAGTTGACTTCAGAGGTAAGAGGGATGATGATCCAGCTGCTACAGAGTATTGGCTTGAGAGAACAGAGAGGATATTGTAGCAGTTGCACTGCACCCCAGAGCAGCAGTTGGAGTGTGCTCTGTCACTACTATAGGAGGATGCTTATAGATGATGGGTAATAGTATCTAGAGTGGTACAGCCTGTGCAGATTACTTGGGATTTCTTTCTGGTCGAGTTTAGGAAGAAATATATCAGTCATATACACTTGGAGGCCAGAAGGAGAGAATTCCTGGCACTGAGACAGAGGCAGCTTACAGTCTCTAAATTTGAGCGGGAATTCATGAGACTTAGCGGATATGCATTGGAGTTGATGCTGACAGAGGTTGATAAATGTAGAAGATTTGAGGACGGATTGAATGACTACATCAGAGTGATAGTTACTTCTCACCACTTCATCAACTTCTCCCAGTTGATAGCATCAGCCCTGGATGTGGAGAGAGTCAGAGTTGAGGAGCAGACCAGGAGGGACAGGCATAGTAAGAGGGGTTCTAGATCTGTTCAGTTCGGTTCAGCAACACGAGTAGTAAGAGGCCCAAGGAGTCTCATTGTTAGACTAAGGGTCGGGGAAAGAAGCAGAAGTCTTGGTTTACTCCAAGGAGAGGAGGAGGATATTCTGGTGTATCAGTGGGTAGTTCACCTAGTGCAACTACACGGGGATCAGCCCCACCACGTGCTTGTGTACATTATGGTAGACTCCACAGAGGAGAGTGCAGATTATTGACCGGTGGATGTTTCAGATGTGGGTCTATGGATCACTTCCTGAAGGATTGTCCACAGAAGAACACTAGTGCTCCCACTGCTATGCCTCAGATGGAGAGGTCTGCCACAGCAGCACAGAGGGGTAGGAGACCTGCAAGGCCTGATACAGCTGGTACATCACAGAGGCCTACTGCAGAGACAGTGCAGAGGCAGGAGACTAGGGTAGCACCTTGTGCTTATGCTATGAGAGCTCGAGATGAGCCAGAGCCAACTGATGTCATTAGAGGTACCTTTTCTCTACATGATCTGTTAGTATGTGTATTGATTGATCTGAGTTGCACACATTCATATGTGTGTATCACACCGCCAGTTGATAGAGGGGTACAGATAGAGGAGTTAGAGGAGGACATACAAGTCACAAACCCTTTAGGCCATAGTGTTATGGTGAAAAAGGTCTATAAGGGTTGTCCTTTGAGGATACAGGGTTATGAGTTTCTAGCTAACTTGATTGAGCTACCATTCCATGAGTTCGATGTGATATTGGGTATGGACTGGTCATCACATCATCAGGCAATGGTAGATTATCGGCTAAAGAGGATGACACTACAGACAGCAGATGAGGATGAGGTTACAGTTGTGGGTGAAGGAACGGGTAGTCTTTCCACCATCATATCAGCCACAACAGTAAGGGGATTGATCAGAAAGGGCTGTGAGGCTTTCTTAGCACATGTGGTTGACACCAGGAAGACTAGCCCAAGCATGCAGGAGATCCCCACTATATGTGATTTTTCGGATGTGTTTCCAAAAGAGTTGTCGGTTTTGCCACCTGATAGAGAAGTGGAGTTTGCTATAGAAGTTATGCCGGGTACTACACCGATGTCCATTGCTCCATATAGGATGGCACCTACTGAATTGAGAGAGTTGAAAGTTCAGTTACAGGAGCTAATAGACAAGGGCTTCATACGCCCTAGTGTATCACCCTGGGGAGCACCAGTGCTATTTGTGAAGAAGAAGGACGGTACCCTTCGGCTATGTACAGACTATCGGTAGCTGAATAAGGTAACTGTGAAAAACAAATACCCTTTACCTAGGGTAGATGATCCGTTTGATCAGTTGAGGGGAGCTGGAGTATTCTCTAAGATAGATCTCAAATCCGGCTATCACCAGTTGAGAGTGAAGGAGACAGATGTTCCTAAAACTACTTTCAAAACCCGGTATGGACATTATGAGTTCCTAGTGATGCCATTTAGGCTGACAAATGCACCAGCAGCTTTCATGGACCTAATGAACCGTATCTTATATCCCTACTTGGATCGGTTTGTTGTGGTCTTTATAGATGATATCCTGGTGTATTCTAAGAATCGGGAAGAGCATGATGAACACTTGAGAGTAGTACTATAGACACTGCGGAAAAAGCAATTGTATGCCAAGTTGTCCAAGTGTGACTTCTGGTTGGATGAGATATTCCTTGGACACATTGTTTCAGCAGATGGGATCAGGGTAGATCCAAAGAAGATTGAGGTAATAGTTGAATGGAAACCTCCCAGAAATGTAACAGAGGTCAGAAGCTTTTTGGGGTTAGCTGGGTACTACAGGAGATTTGTGAAGGGATTTTCCCTCATAGCAGCCCCACTAACTAAGTTACTGCATAAGAATGCAAAGTTTGACTGGAACGATAAATGTCAAACCAGTTTTCAAAAGCTGAAGGCTATGCTTACAGAAGCTCCAGTGTCGACATAGCCAGAGTCAGAAAAAGACTATGTGATCTTCAGTAATGCCTCTCATAATGGGCTTGGATGTGTTCTGATGCAGGAACGGAAAGTAGTTGCCTATGCTTCCAGACAGCTAAGGTCACATGGAAAGAACTACCCAACTCATGATCTGGAATTGGCGGCAATAATATTTGCATTAAAGATATGGAGGCATTACCTATATGGCAAGAAATGTTACATATATATGGATCACAAGAGTCTGAAGTATTTGCCAACCCAGAAGGAACTCGATCTGAGACAGAGGAGATGGATTGAATTCCTTAAAGATTGTGACTGTGTGATCGACTATCACTAGGGAAAGGCAAATGTAGTGGCTGACGCATTGAGCAGGAAGTCCATGATGGCTTTAAGAGCATTGAATGCTCGGTTGTCTTCAGCATAGGATGGGATAATTTTGGCTAAGTTGCTTGTGAAGCCAAACTTGTTATAGCAAATATAAGAAGCACAGCTAAAGGATGAAAAGTTGCTAACTGTTATGGGTAGAACTCAAGAGGGGAAGGAGACTGACTATGAGTTGAAAAGAGATGGGTGCCTGTATTATAAAGGCAGAATCTGTGTACCAGGAGATGAGGAATTAAAGAAGGATATCTTGAAAGAGGCGCACAGTAGCTTTCATACTATGCACACAGGAAGTACCAAGATGTACCAAGACCTGAAAACACATTATTGGTGGCCTGGAATGAAGAAAGAGATTGGTGATTTTGTGACTAGATGTTTGACATGCCAGCAAGTTAAGGCTGAGCATCAGATTCCATCGAGATTGTTACAACCTATATCCATACCAGAGTGGAAATGGGACCGCATCACCATGGATTTTGAGACTGGGTTGCCATTGATACAGAGGAAGCATGATACTATATGGGTGATTGTGGATAGATTGACCAAGTCAGCTCACTTCCTACTAGTTCGAACCGAGGACTCATTGGAGAGATTAGCAGAAATTTACATAGATGAGATAGTCTGGCTACATGGAATGCCAACACCGATCATATCTTACCGAGACCCAAGATTTACTTCGAGGTTTTGGAAGACGCTATAGGAGTCTTTAGGCAATCGACTACACTTCAGTACGGCTTTTCATCCACAGACGGATGGACAGTCAGAACGGGTGATTCAGGTAACCCTTAGAACCTAGTAAATTGTTATAAAAGTTAAAAGACTACTAATAATGATATGAATTACATGATAGGTATTGGAGGATATGTTAAAAAGCTGCATCATTGATTTTGAAGGAAGTTGGGAGAAATACCTTCCTTTGGTAGAGTTTGCATACAACAACAGCTACCAAGCCAGCATAAAAATGGCTCCATATGAAGCTTTGTATGGGAGGAGATGCAGGACTCCCTTATGCTGGACAGAAATGGGTGAGGAGAAAGTAGTGGGCCCAGACCTGGTGAGACAAACAAAGGAAAAAGTGAAACTCATCAAAGATAATTTGAAAGTTGCCTCAGACAGACAGAAGTCATATGCCGACCTAAGGAGAAAGGATATAGAGTATGAGGTTGGTGATAAGGTGTTTCTCAAGTTATCACCTTGGAAGAAAGTGCTGAGATTTGGTAAGAAGGGTAAGTTAAGCCCTAGGTTTATTGGTCTATACAATGTCATTGAACGTGTGGGTCCAGTGAGCTTACAAAGCTACCGCACTTCGAGCTAGACAAGATTCACAGTGTATTCCATGTGTCAATGCTCAGGAGATACCGATCAGATCCTTCACATGTCATTTCAGCAGAGGAGATAATTGTGCAACCTGATTTGACATATGAAGAAGAACTAGTTAGAATCTTGGCATGAGAAGTGAAAGAACTCTGAAACAAGAGAATTCTACTAGTGAAAGTCTTGTGGAGACACCACAACACAGAAGAAGCGACATGGGAGAGCGAGGAGACGATGAGGCAACAGTTCTCTCAGCTCTTCACATCAGGTAAATTTCAAGGATGAAATTTTTATTAGAGGGGAAGAATTGCAACGCTCTCACCATAGGTAGTCCGTACATTTTACTGTTCCGACAATCAATGTCTGTTCGGACAGTCAAAATGTCTGAAACTACACTTAGACTATAGTGAGGAGGCATAAATTGATGAAATAAATGTTAAGAAAATATAGAAAAAATTTTGAGAAAATAAAATAAAAAAAATAAACCGATATGTACCACGAAGGGCATTTTGGTCATTTCACCCCCAGAGGTGAATTTTGACCTAAATGTCAAATTAAAAATTTAACAAATAAAATAATTAACATAAAATATTTTTATGAATTTGAATTAGGGAAATGAGGAGAGAAAAAAGAAAAAAAGAAAGGAAAAGAAAGGAAAAGAAAGGAAAAAGGGCTTATAAAAAATTAAAAATTTAAAGTATACAAATAGAATATATATATACCATAAGATGACAAAAACCCACCAACCTTTTCTCTCCATCTTCTTCTTTTTCTCCATTGTGCTGCCCACCCTTGTCCCTCATTTCCACCATTGTCATTCAAGTTCCAAGCTTGATTTCTCCCTCATTTCCTCACCAAAACCCATAACACTCTTCATTAAAAATACTCCCCACACCTTAAGGAAGCTATAGATACCAAAAAAAAAGCAAGGAAAGTGAAGTTTAACAAGTTACAAAAAAAGGTTAGTGCTCAAAACTCTTAATCTCTTCTTTAAGCATGAAAATCATGCTAAACCAAGTGAAGATTTACATGAAATTAAAAAAGAAAAATTTGGGAAAGAAACCCTTGAATTCGGCAGCCCTAGAGGAACCATGAAAATGATGGATTTTGTTGGTTTTAGTTTAGTTAGGGAAGTTAATTAACAAGGTATTATATGTGGGAATTGATTTCATGGTTATATATGTGAATTTGATGTTTGAAATTAGGGTTGTGCACTTGAAATTGGGGATTTTGTGACATTTTTTAATTTGACCTAACTGTGTTGAGATTAATGCTAATAGAAGTGCCATGTATGCTTATTTGGAGTTTGGAGAAGGAGGAGATTGAATTTTTGGAGTTTCAAATTTTCTGCAGGTTGGGACTCAATGAGTCTAGTGTGTTTGTTGAACCCTAACTGACAATGTGTGATTCCAATTGGTATGAGGCTAATTATAAGTGTTTTGGGACATCCAAACCTTCATTTCTCAAGAAGAAACCCTGCCTAAATTCTGTCAAAATCATGACCCGGATGACCAAACACTGAAATCCAGAAAATGACCAAATGAACAGTACGTGTTCATTTGGTCATAACTCTCTCTAGTCCAAATGGCCTAAAATTTACATTAATGGAAAGCTTAGACATAGGGCTACACTTTTTATAAAGACCACTTGACCCAGTTTTGCCTTTAACCAAGTCAAATTGTTAGCACAAGTTGGGTCACTAAAACTGCCAACCCAGAAATTGACCAAAACACTGTTCCTTTGGTATGCCTGACCAGTTTTGGCAAAAATTTAATAACTTGATCTCCAAAGTTGCAAATTGAGTGAAACTAGTGCCAAAAGTTTTATAAGACATAGCACAACAATTTTTATGTTTTGACCAAGCTCCAAAACCCATTGCATCCTAGGCAAAATATTAGCCAAAGTTAGGAATTGAAATCTGGAAAATGTTAAGTTGAACCCAAAATGCCATTTAATACCTGTGTGTTCATTTAGTCATAACTCCCACTAGGATATTCCATTTGAGATGTGCCAATATGATATGGAAACATGATACTTAGGGCTACAATATTGATTTATACAATTTTGCCAAATTCTAAGTGTAAAGACCCTAAAAAGAGGGACAAACATACTGCCCTGAAGATTGACTATTGCCTTTATAGGATTAAGAGTCCAGGTTAATTCATTGACTATAACTCACTATAACAAGCTTGGAAAATTATGAAATTGTACCTGGGAGTCCCTAAGACATAGAGGAACATATCTTGTGAAGGAACCTAAGTCTAAAAATGACCATAAAATGATCAAATGACTGGTCAAAATTTATTGACCAGAAATTGTCGATTTTGGACAGCTTAGAGGCAAATGGACCAGTTATGGTATTTTGACCATAACTTGAGTTCTATAACCCCAAATTGAGTGATTCAAAAACTGAAATTCAAGTTTAAGCATATAGGATAAATTGTTATGAAGGAAGTGTGACTAAATAGACATCCTAACCAAGCCAATTTCCTAGATAAAGTTAATACATCAAAATGAACCTAAAGAACGGTTCATGGGAAAAATGTTATATATGATAATTAAAATACTCATAAGGCTAATTAAATATTAAAAATGATATGAATATGTAAATTGGCACTAATGTCCTATTAATATGAAATTAATAGGTACCACTGAACAGTACCAGAAAATGGTAACAGTGAATAGTTCTAAAATAATTAAAATCATGCTTAATTTGCCATAGTATACCTAGACTTATTTGTTTAGTTTGGATAAATTGGTATACCAATTAAGGACTATAGATAGCAGTACTGCCTACCGAGAAAATCATGAACTGACAATACATGATTGTTCTACAGGCTATATGCCTACTTACTGGCTATTGTGCCTACTTTATTTCTGGCATTACAAGCCTGACTGAGGGTCACGTACCCGACAGCTGGCCTCGTGCCTGACAGATGTATATAGGGTAGACATATGGCTGTCTAACATATGGCTGTCTAACCCGTATACTCCAGTGTATCCAGCTCTTATAATCTGTTATAAGTTTCTTGGGCACTGATAAAAATTAATTAAGACTTAAAATACAATAAGTAATCATAAAAGATCCTGATAATGTTAATTGTTTCCAAAGTGCAATAAAAATGTAAAAGACCCAGAAATTATGATTTGCAGATATTAATTCAATTGTTTAATTATTGTTATTATAAATTATGCACCACTAAGTGTTATGCTTAGCGCGTTAGTTTTCCATCACGTAGGTACTGGAGATCAGCAGCCGCCATAGCAGCAGCCGTCATAGTAATGTTCGGACAGAGTTCCAACCAGATCTGCCATCGACCAGAGTCACCTCATTAATCTTTTGTATCATGGTAGGGCCCATGTATAGACTAGTATTTTGGTTAATTATGTTTAATCATAATGTAATTACTAGTTATGATGTATTTCATTTTGGACTTGTAATTAAACTTGAGATTGAAATGAAAACTTGTAATTTATTATCTATGAATTTTTATATAAATGCAATAGATGGTACTGCATTTTTAGATCTCATAAATAATTGTAAATGATATGATACAAGAGAATATGATATGGAAATGTGTGAAATGAATATGGACATGTTAACAGGTGATTATTGGAACTCGCGGATGTTAATAAAGCAGGAGGCTCATTCGAGTCTCCACAGAAATAAGTTATTTAAAAAAAAATTTCTACACATGGATTACTACTTTTAAATGATATTAAAAGTTTATAATAGATATGATAAAACAAGATAGGGTGCTCCGGCACCAAATGTGCCACTTCTTACTCGGCTATACAGTAGAGGGGTAAGAGTTGTCACATTTAGTGGTATTAGAGTAGAGGTTTAGGTAGTCCTAGACCTAGATAGTTAAAAATAGATAGAGTACATCACATGTATGGGCCTTTAAATAGAGTCGTGGTGACACTAATACAGATCTGTTATTTGTCTGTTTTATAGGATCGATGGCATCTGATCCTTCAGAGCACGGACCTCCAGGACCGATAAAGGAGGAAGTAGAGAGTCACGCACCCGCACCTGCTCCTAGTCTAGGGCGAAGTGGTAGTAGAGCGGAGTCATCTCGAGGTACTGTGAGTAGGGCACAGCAAGTCTTCTATGAACATATGACACAACTACTCCGTCAGGTCACCGGAGCCATTCCTCAGCCACAACCACCTCCACCTCCACAGCCACAGCCACAGCCACCTCCACCCCCACAGCTGCTACCTGTACATAGATCTCCACTAGAGAGACTGCGAAAGTATAGGGTAGTTGACTTCAGAGGTAAGAGGGATGATGATCCAGCTGCTACAGAGTATTGGCTTGAGAGAACAGAGAGGATATTGTAGCAGTTACACTGCACCCCAGAGCAGCAGTTGGAGTGTGCTCTGTCACTACTATAGGAGCATGCTTATAGATGATGGGTAATAGTATCTAGAGTGGTACAGCCTGTGCAGATTACTTAGGATTTCTTTCTGGCCGAGTTTAGGAAGAAATATATCAGTCATATGTACTTGGAGGCCAGAAAGAGAGAATTCCTGGCACTGAGACAGAGGCAGCTTACAGTCTCTAAATTTGAGCGGGAATTCATGAGACTTAGCGGATATGCATTGGAGTTGATGCTGACAGAGGTTGATAAATGCAGAAGATTTGAGGACGGATTGAATGACTGCATCAGAGTGATAGTTACTTCTCACCACTTCATCAACTTCTCCCAGTTGATAGCATCAGCCCTGGATGTGGAGAGAGTCAGAGCTGAGGAGCAGACCAGGAGGGACAGGCATAGTAAGAGGGGTTCTGGATCTGTTCAGTTCGGTTCAGCAACACGAGTAGTAAGAGGCCCAAGGAGTCTCATTGTTAGACTAAGGGTCGGGGAAAGAAGCAGAAGTCTCGGTTTACTCCAAGGAGAGGAGGAGGATATTCTGGTGTATCAGTGGGTAGTTCACCTAGTGCAACTACACGGGGATCAGCCCCACCACGTGCTTGTGTACATTATGGTAGACTCCACAGAGGAGAGTGCAGATTATTGACCGGTGGATGTTTCAGATGTGGGTCTATGGATCACTTCCTGAAGGATTGTCCACAGAGGAACACTAGTGCTCCCACTGCTATGCCTCAGATGGAGAGGTCTGCCACAGCAGCACAGAGGGGTAGGAGACCTGCAAGGCCTGATACAGCTGGTACATCACAGAGGCCTACTGCAGAGATAGTGCAGAGGCAGGAGACTAGGGTAGCACCTTGTGCTTATGCTATGAGAGCTCGAGATGAGCCAGAGCCAACTGATGTCATTAGAGGTACCTTTTCTCTACATGATCTGTTAGTATGTGTATTGATTGATCTGAGTTCCACACATTCATATGTGTGTATCACACCGCCAGTTGATAGAGGGGTACAGATAAAGGAGTTAGAGGAGGACATACAAGTCACAAACCCTTTAGGCCATAGTGTTATGGTGAAAAAGGTCTATAAGGGTTGTCCTTTGAGGATACAGGGTTATGAGTTTCTAGCTAACTTGATTGAGCTACCATTCCATGAGTTCGATGTGATATTGGGTATGGACTGGTCATCACATCATCAGGCAATGGTAGATTATCGGCTAAAGAGGATGACACTACAGACAGCAGATGAGGATGAGGTTACAGTTGTGGGTGAAGGAACGGGTAGTCTTTCCACCATCATATCAGCCACAACAGTAAGGGGATTGATCAGAAAGGGCTGTGAGGCTTTCTTAGCACATGTGGTTGACACCAGGAAGACTAGCCCAAGCATGCAGGAGATCCCCACTATATGTGATTTTTCGGATGTGTTTCCAAAAGAGTTGTTGGGTTTGCCACCTGATAGAGAAGTGGAGTTTGCTATAGAAGTTATGTCGGGTACTACACCGATGTCCATTGCTCCATATAGGATGGCACCTACTGAATTGAGAGAGTTGAAAGTTCAGTTACAGGAGCTAATAGACAAGGGCTTCATACGCCCTAGTGTATCACCCTGGGGAGCACCAGTGCTATTTGTGAAGAAGAAGGACGGTACCCTTCGGCTATGTACAGACTATCGGTAGCTGAATAAGGTAACTGTGAAAAACAAATACCCTTTACCTAGGGTAGATGATCCTTTTGATCAGTTGAGGGGAGCTGGAGTATTCTCTAAGATAGATCTCAAATCCGGCTATCACCAATTGAGAGTGAAGGAGACAGATGTTCCTAAAACTACTTTCAAGACCCGGTATGGACATTATGAGTTCCTAGTGATGCCTCTTGGGCTGACAAATGCACCAGCAGCTTTCATGGACCTAATGAACCGTATCTTATATCCCTACTTGGATCGGTTTGTTGTGGTCTTTATAGATGATATCCTGGTGTATTCTAAGAATCGGGAAGAGCATGATGAACACTTGAGAGTAGTACTATAGACACTGCGGAAAAAGCAATTGTATGCCAAGTTGTCCAAGTGTGACTTCTGGTTGGATGAGATATCCTTCCTTGGACAGATTGTATCAGCAGATGGGATCAGGGTAGATCCAAAGAAGATTGAGGTAATAGTTGAATGGAAACCTCCCAGAAATGTAACAGAGGTCAGAAGCTTTTTGGGGTTAGCTAGGTACTACAGGAGATTTGTGAAGGGATTTTCCCTCATAGTAGCCCCACTAACTAAGTTACTGCATAAGAATGCAAAGTTTGACTGGAACGATAAATGTCAAACCAGTTTTCAGAAGCTGAAGGCTATGCTTACGGAAGGTCCAGTGTCGACATAGCCAGAGTCAGAAAAAGACTATGTGATCTTCAGTAATGCCTCTCATAATGGGCTTGGATGTGTTCTGATGCAGGAATAGAAAGTAGTTGCCTATGCTTCCAGACAGCTAAGGTCACATGGAAAGAACTACCCAACTCATGATTTGGAATTGGCGGCAATAATATTTGCATTAAAGATATGGAGGCATTACCTATATGGCAAGAAATGTTACATATATATGGATCACAAGAGTCTGAAGTATTTGCCAACCCAGAAGGAACTCGATCTGAGACAGAGGAGATGGATTGAATTCCTTAAAGATTGTGACTGTGTGATCGACTATCACCAGGGAAAGGCAAATGTAGTGGTTGACGCATTGAGTAGGAAGTCCATGATGGCTTTAAGAGCATTGAATGCTCGGTTGTCTTTAGCATAGGATGGGATAATTTTGGCTAAGTTGCTTGTGAAGCCAAACTTGTTATAGCAAATATAAGAAGCACAGCTAAAGGATGAAAAGTTGCTAACTGTTATGGGCATAACTCAAGAAGGGAAGGAGACTGATTATGAGTTGAAAGGAGATGGGTGCCTGTATTATAAAGGCAGAATCTGTGTACCAGGAGATGAGGAATTAAAGAAGGATATCTTGAAAGAGGCGCACAGTAGCTTTCATACTATGCACACAGGAAGTACCAAGATGTACCAAGACCTGAAAACACATTATTGGTGGCCTGGAATGAAGAAAGAGATTGGTGATTTTGTGACTAGATGTTTGACATGCCAGCAAGTTAAGGCTGAGCATCAGATTCCATCGAGATTGTTACAACCTATACCCATACCAGAGTGGAAATGGGACCGCATCACCATGGATTTTGAGACTGGGTTGCCATTGATACAGAGGAAGCATGATACTATATGGGTGATTGTGGATAGATTGACCAAGTCAGCTCACTTCCTACCAGTTCGAACCGAGTACTCATTGGAGAGATTAGCAGAAATTTACATAGATGAGATAGTCTGGCTACATGGAATGCCAACACCGATCATATCTTACCGAGACCCAAGATTTACTTCGAGGTTTTGGAAGACGCTATAGGAGTCTTTAGGCAATCGACTACACTTCAAGACGCTTTTCATCCACAGACGGATGGACAGTCAGAACGGGTGATTCAGGTAACCCTTAGAACCTAGTAAATTGTTATAAAAGTTAAAAGACTACTAATAATGATATGAATTACATGATAGGTATTGGAGGATATGTTAAAAAGCTGCATCATTGATTTTGAAGGAAGTTGGGAGAAATACCTTCCTTTGGTAGAGTTTGCATACAACAACAGCTACCAAGCCAGCATAAAAATGGCTCCATATGAAGCTTTGTATGGGAGGAGATGCAGGACTCCCTTATGCTGGACAGAAATGGGTGAGGAGAAAGTAGTGGGCCCAGACCTGGTGAGACAAACAAAGGAAAAAGTGAAACTCATCAAAGATAATTTGAAAGTTGCCTCAGACAGACAGAAGTCATATGCCGACCTAAGGAGAAAGGATATAGAGTATGAGGTTGGTGATAAGGTGTTTCTCAAGATATCACCTTGGAAGAAAGTGCTGAGATTTGGTAAGAAGGGTAAGTTAAGCCCTAGGTTTATTGGTCTATACAATGTCATTGAACGTGTGGGTCCAGTAGCTTACAGGCTAGCTTTACCCCCTGAGCTAGACAAGATTCACAGTGTATTCCATGTGTCAATGCTCAGGAGATACCGATCAGATCCTTCACATGTCATTTCAGCAGAGGAGATAATTGTGCAACCTGATTTGACATATGAAGAAGAACTAGTTAGAATCTTGGCATGAGAAGTGAAAGAACTCTGAAACAAGAGAATTCTACTAGTGAAAGTCTTGTGGAGACACCACAACACAGAAGAAGCGACATGGGAGAGCGAGGAGACGATGAGGCAACAGTTCTCTCAGCTCTTCACATCAGGTAAATTTCAAGGATGAAATTTTTATTAGAGGGGAAGAATTGCAACGCTCTCACCATAGGTAGTCCGTACATTTTACTGTTCCGACAATGAATGTTTGTTCGGACAGTCAAAATGTCTGAAACTACACTTAGACTATATTGAGGAGGCATAAATTGATGAAATAAATTTTGAGAAAATAAAATAAAAAAAATAAACCGATATGCACCACGAAGGGAATTTTGGTCATTTCACCCCCAGAGGTGAATTTTGACCTAAATGTCAAATTAAAAATTTAACAAATAAAATAATTAACATAAAATATTTTTATGAATTCATTAGGGAAATGAGGAGAGAAAAAAGAAAAAAAGAAAGGAAAAGAAAGGAAAAGAAAAGAAAAAGGGCTTATAAAAAATTAAAAATTTAAAGTATACAAATAGAATATATATATACCATAAGATGACAAAAACCCACCAACCTTTTCTCTCCATCTTCTTCTTTTTCTCCATTGTGCTGCCCACCCTTGTCCCTCATTTCCACCATTGTCATTCAAGTTCCAAGCTTGATTTCTCCCTCATTTCCTCACCAAAACCCATAACACTCTTCATTAAAAATACTCCCCACACCTTAAGGAAGCTATAGATACCAAAAAAAAAAGCAAGGAAAGTGAAGTTTAACAAGTTACAAAAAAAGGTTAGTGCTCAAAACTCTTAATCTCTTCTTTAAGCATGAAAATCATGCTAAACCAAGTGAAGATTTACATGAAATTAAAAAAGAAAAATTTGGGAAAGAAACCCTTGAATTCGGCAGCCCTAGAGGAACCATGAAAATGATGGATTTTGTTGGTTTTAGTTTAGTTAGGGAAGTTAATTAACAAGGTATTATATGTGGGAATTGATTTCATGGTTATATATGTGAATTTGATGTTTGAAATTAGGGTTGTGCACTTGAAATTGGGGATTTTGTGACATTTTTTAATTTGACCTAACTGTGTTGAGATTGATGCTAATAGAAGTGCCATGTATGCTTATTTGGGGTTTGGAGAAGGAGGAGATTGAATTTTTGGTGTTTCAAATTTTCTGCAGGTTGGGACTCAATGAGTCTAGTGTGTTTGTTGAACCCTAACTGACAATGTGTGATTCCAATTGGTATGAGGCTAATTAGAAGTGTTTTGGGACATCCAAACCTTCATTTCTCAAGAAGAAACCCTGCCTAAATTCTGTCAAAATCATGACCCGGATGACCAAACACTGAAATCCAGAAAATGACCAAATGAACAGTACGTGTTCATTTGGTCATAACTCTCTCTAGTCCAAATGGCCTAAAATTTAAATTAATGGAAAGCTTAGACATAGGGCTACACTTTTCATGAAGACCACTTGACCCAGTTTTGCTTTTAACCAAGTCAAATTGTTAGCACAAGTTGGGTCACTAAAACTGCCAACCCAGAAATTGACCAAAACACTGTTCCTTTGGTATGCCTGACCAGTTTTGGCAAAAATTTAATAACTTGGTCTCCAAATTTGCAAATTGAGTGAAACTAGTGCCAAAAGTTTTATAAGACATAGCACAACAATTTTTATGTTTTGACCAAGCTCCAAAACCCATTGCATCCTAGGGAAAATATTAGCCAAAGTTAGGAATTGAAATCTGGAAAATGTTAAGTTGAACCCAAAATGCCATTTGATACCTGTGTGTTCATTTAGTCATAAATCCCACTAGGAAATTCCATTTGAGATGTGCCAATATGATATGGAAACATGATACTTAGGGCTACAATATTGATTTATACAATTTTGCCAAATTCTAAGTGTAAAGACCCTAAAAAGAGGGACAAACATACTGCCCTGAAGATTGACTATTGCCTTTATAGGATTAAGAGTCCAGGTTAATTCATTGACTATAACTCAATATAACAAGCTTGGAAAATTATGAAATTGTACCTGGGAGTCCCTAAGACATAGAGGAACATATCTTGTGAAGGAACCTAAGTCTAAAAATGACCATAAAATAATCAAATGACTGGTCAAAATTTATTGACCAGAAATTGTCAATTTTGGACAGCATAGAGGCAAATGGACCAGTTATGGTATTTTGACCATAACTTGAGTTCTATAACCCCAAATTGAGTGATTCAAAAACTGAAATTCAAGTTTAAGCATAGAGGATAAATTGTTATGAAGGAAGTGTGACTAAATAGACATCCTAACCAAGCCAATTTCCTAGATAAAATTAATACATCAAAATGAACCTAAAGAACGGTTCATGGGAAAAATGTTATATATGATAATTAAAATACTCATAAGGCTAATTAAATATTAAAAATGATATGAATATGTAAATTGGGACTAATGTCCTATTAATATGAAATTAATAGGTACCACTGAACAGTACCAGAAAATGGTAACAGTGAATAGTTCTAAAATAATTAAAATCATGCTTAATTTGCCATAGTATACCTAGACTTATTTATTTAGTTTGGATAAATTTGTACACTAATTAGGGACTATAGATAGCAGTACTGCCTATCGAGAAAATCATGAACTGACAATATATGTCTGGTATGATTGTTCTACAGGCTATATGCCTACTTACTGACCATTGTGCCTACTTTATTTCTGGCTTTACAAGCCTGACAGCGGGTCTCGTACCCGACAGTTGGCCTCGTGCCTGACAGATGTATACAGGGTAAACATATGGCTGTCTAACCCGTATACTCCCATGTATCCAGCTCTTATAATCTGTTATAGGTTTCTTGGGCACTGATAAAAATTAATTAAGACTTAAAATACAATAAGTAATCATAAAAGATCCCGATAATGTTAATTATTTCCAAAGAGCAATAAAAATGTAAAAGACCCAGAAATTATGATTTGCAGATATTAATTCAATTGTTTAATTATTGTTATTATAAATTATGCACCACTAAGCGTTATGCTTAGCGCGTTGGTTTTCCATCGCGTAGGTATTGGATATCAACAGCTACCACAGAAATAAGTTAACAGGTGATTAGTGGAACCCGCCAGATGCTAATAAAACAGGGGAGGCTCTGTCCGAGTCTCCACAGAAATAAGTTATTTAAAAAAAAAATTCTACACATGGATTATTACTTCTAAATGATATTAAAAGTTTACAATAGATATGATAAAACAAGATAGGGTGCTCTAGCACCGAATGTGGCACTTCTTGCTCGGCTATACAGTAAACGGATAAGGGGTGTCACAGATAGTCCGTCAGGATAAATAAACTGAAGGGTGCTTAGCCCATCTACGACGATAGTCTGCCAAGGCTAAATGCCTACTCAAAGAAATAGTCCACCAAGCTAAATAAATGAAAGTGCAAGCCCACTGTTTGCGAACTCTGCAAGTATACGGGTCGTTCAAGTAGTAAAGAAAAGATATCATCCCACAGAGATTTGTTGTTTGAGTACCAAACTATAAAAGTTATGATTATTTGGGCTATCGATAATTTGTGCTAAAAATAGAGTAAAAGATGCAGCAAATTAAATTGAGAAAATAAAGAAATTATGATGAATGAAGTAATTAAAATTCTAAGCACTATACTAATTTACTAAAATTTCAAGTAACAAAAAATTTAATTAATTAATGGTAAAAATTGATTCCAGCTATACTAATTTACTAAAATTTCAACAAGTAACAAAAAGTTTAATTAATTAATGGTAAAAATTGATTCTAGAGTTGAGGTTCATGAGGTAAATTTCATTGGGATTTGGATAGGCAAAGCCAAGATTAAGGGAAATACAAGTTTGAAGGAAATTGATTATGATTTCCTTTAATTTCTCTTTCAAGCAAACTAAAGAGTGTTTTAAAGGAAACTAAACCCCATTCTCATGCGATGTTTAATTATCCAAAACCCTTTAAGCATTTTAATCAACTTGAAATTCCTCTTAACCCACTAATTTATTTCTAACACTAGGTGATTAAGTTCATTATATTGATTATCTATCATAGATTTTCACCTCTCGGTCCTTCAATCTAAGATTAAGAACAAAACCCAAAGGGTACCAACAATGGGTATGTAAATAAGCACACAAGATAAGAATCAAAACTTATATATTCTAAAAATCTGGTTTAAGCCAGTCCAAATCCACAAATAAAACTTAAATCATTACACCCAACTCTGAAATCATAAGTATATACTCACTCATGCTTGTATTTACAAGTAGAAAATATGAAATAGAGCAAGAAAATATGAAAATAAGACTAAAAATAAAAGAACCCAGAAGAAGAGAATCTAAATCTCTGAAAATGGAGGCTGGAAAACGTCACTCTGCAGGTGTTCTTCCTCCAAAAATGGCGTGATTCCCTCTTTCCTTTCTCTTTTGATTTTTCTCTCTCTTTCTCCTTATGGTAAAAATGAGAATATGATGCTTATATATCCCCTCAAGGTTTGCCCTAAAAATAGTCTCTAAAGGGATAAAGACAAAAGGTGTAAAAGGTGTGAAAAGAGAAAATTTTTCCATGTCAGCAAATCTGCCAGCGCCATCCCACATGCCTCATGTTGATTTAAGCTGTTTTCCACATGCCTCATGTTGATTCAGAGGAGGAACCTTTAGATTCTGCACAACCAGCTACACGGGGCATGTGGTAGTCCCTGAAAGTCTCGACATGTTTTCTCCAAAATCTCTGTTTACACGACCTGCCGCACGGGGCATGTGGAGGCCCATGAAACTTTCGGCATGTTTTATTCCGAAGTCTCTGTTTACATGACCCAGTGTGAATTTACATGCCTCATGTTGATTTCTGCTGGGTAACTCTTATCTTCACACGACCTTCAACACGGGGCATGTGGAGGTCCTTGAAAGTCTCGGCTGGTCTTCTTCTTTAATTAAATTTTCTTCACTTTTCACTCTGCTTTAAGCTTCCAGATCACTTTGAATTTCTTCTATATGGACCTTTTTGCCTTTAAATCTTATTAAAACCTATCAAAAACATTAAAATTCCAAAAATCAAATATAATGAAACTAAAATTAACAAATTAGCTAAAATAAGCATTAAAAGCATAAAATTACTAAACTAAAATGGCAAAATGGATGCAAAACTACCCTAAAATACTTATATAAAATGACTTTATCAAATTCTCCCAAACTCAAATCTTTTCTTGTCCTCAAACAAATTAAAAATAATTATATGCAATTAGGGTACCTTTTCTTAAATTCATGAAAATCACTCATTCAAGCTTTCAAACTTACCTCTAGCCACCAACAAACCATATACCCACCTTCAAGATATAAGGAATTCAATTCTCACCAAAGTTATCACCACTTAGCCTTGGGTCAATTATTCATCCCATCAAACCCAAACCAATCAATTACATAGAGAAATCATGCTCAAATAGACCCTAGAACAATCCATAAACTAAAGTGTCTCAAATGATGATGGAAATAGTTTAAATGGATGAATAATGTGCCAATCCCATAGGCAAACCAATTAATCCAATCTCCACTAATGTAGCAAAACACAATCAAGAGATCAAAAGGACTTTTAATGGTTGTAATGGGCTAAGGGGTAATAATGTAGCTAACAAAGAAAAGGCAAAAGGGAAGCAAAACATGAGAATAATTAAATTGTTAAAAAGATCAAGATACACTCTTCTTTTATTTTTTTTTTATTTTTTTATTTTTATTATTTTTTTTTTTGTAGGAATCAAATGGGAGGAAGAACTTTATAATAATTCACCAATGCTAGCATACAATTTTTGCAACTCTTTTAGGGACTACTTAAATAACATTGAATGTTGCATTGCAATTGTCCCTTTTTAATCCACCCCCAAACTCATTTCTTTGTATACTTGGGTGGTAAATATTTTTTTTTTTTTGCAACATAATATGATTACTAGCCAATTTTACGTTAGTACTTCTCCCACTTGATTGTTATATACCTTTTTTTTTTTTTGCATATCTATTACTTAAACAAATTATTCTCATGAAGGGTAGGTAAGTGTTTAGGTTTATAGCTAGGTAAATTATGGGTGCCAAGGAAATAAGGGGTATAAATGAAGGCTCAAATTGGTTTCAAAGGGAAATTTTTAAAGTGGGGTTGGTTAAGGCTAAAAATGTGGGTTTGAAATTCAAAGAATGCCTTAATCATTTCTCTTTTCAAGTGAATGCTAAAATTTCACCTCGAAAGGTCTAGAAGGCTTGTTCTAGGATTGGTGAGACACAATTAGTTATTTCTTACTCTACAGTTTTCTCTAAGTACTCAAAACTCAATGTAATTAATTGGGTGGCCCTTGGCTAAGAAGATATAAACCTAGATAAGAATCTCATAACCTCATACCAATCCGGAACTTTCAATCCGTCAAACCCATCTAGAGGTAAGCTCAATTGCTTTTCAAAATGATTCTCAATCTTCTAAGAATTAGGTAAAATTTTATTTATTTATATTTTTTTTTATGTATGCATGATTCTTAAAATGAATGCAAAAATTAAATAAAAAAATAAAAACGAAAAATAAAAAATGAAATAAAAACTATACGTAATCTATATGATATCTATATGCAAGTGTATATATTTACATGGTGTAGGTGTATGGTGTATATGAACTAAGTAACTAAGTATAAATAAAATGCAATGAAACGCAATTTAATTAATGTAAATAAAAAGGATTAAAAATTTTGAAAAAATTTTGCCCTCCCCAAAACTCAAATTAGACAATGTCCTCATTGGCTTAATCAAAGTGGCAGAAATATCAACAAAGTTACCATGTAGAACGTACATGCCTAGTGGTTAATGATCAGAATATGTACATGAGGCATGTGAATTATAAGTATTGGGAGCATGAGGCATGTTGATCAAAAAGCATGAGGCATGTTGAAGTAAAGGTAAATTAGCATGCCCTGTGCCAACTGCTAAGGAACTGATATGGGGTATCAACATGGGGCATGTCATGCTCCATGAAAGTTTCGATGGGTTTTTGAAAAAAATTTTAAAAATTTGAAGCAATGCAAATAGCTCATTGGAGAGCATGGCCTTTAGCATGAGGCATGTTAAAGGGAAGCAGTGTCAATGATGTGGCCCAACCGCAAGTGCACGGGTCGTACAAGTAATACAGTAAAGATATCGTTCCCACGAGGAGTTGAGTTAATGATTGAATTTTTGATATAAAAGTTGACTAAATCGAAGTATTTTTGAAATTAAAGTAATGAATTGATGGGTATTGAGAATGTGAAATCTATATGTGCAAAATTAATATTCTATTCATCAATGTATTAATTAAACTAAAATTGCATCAAATTGAAATAAGCAAGTTGAAATATGGCAAGATTTTAAAATGGCAAGCAATTAAATTCAATTGAAAATTAGCAATGGTAAAAAGGTGATTCCGGAGTTCGGGATTTCATATTCGAGCTATTTTGGGATTTTTAATTGGTTATCCAATCTTGTGAAACTTATGGGTTTTAAGGAGATTAATTCTTAAATCCTTTGAATTCCCTTTCGAGTGAGACAAAGAGTGCCTTAATCAATCTAATCCTACTTTCGTGGACTTAGAATTAATTAAGACCTATTAAGTTCTTTAATTAATCTGTGAATCCTTAGCCTATTTCTAGGTCTAAGTTAATTAAGTCCAATTTCTTGATTATCTATCACAGGGCCTTCTCCTTTCGGTGCTTCAACCATGGATTAAGAACATCACTTAATGGGATCCTACACTAAACATGTCATTAAGCACACAATAAATGAATAAAACTCATTAAGACCACAAAATATGGATTACCCAATCAAAATCCATAAAATATCTCAAATATTACAACCCTTACTCCAGAATCAAAAGTAAAACTACTCACTATCCATAATGCTTACAAGATATATTGAGTTTAAATGGAAATAAAGCTTTAATCTAAGCTAAGGAATAAGAAATTAAACACTAGAAATGTAGAAAAATGTAAGGAAAGAAAGAAATCTGCAAATCTTGGTTGAAAATGGTGTGGAAGGTGAAAGTGACTCTTCCAATTATGCCTCTCTTCTCCTTTCCTTTTCTGCTCCTTTTTTGCTCTTTTCTTCTAAAATGGGAAAATGAGACTATTTATATCATTTTTCTGACATGGAGCCCTAAAATGGTATGTTCTAGGAGGAATTATCTGAGGGAATCTTCTGCCAGCTCATTAATGAACTCTTTATGGGACTGCATAAGTGGACTGCATAAGTTATGCAGTCCCTTATGCGCTGATTCTGGTTCACTTATGCGAAACTGCATGACTTGGTGCATAGGCTATGCACAATTCCGTGAAGGTGCATAAGGGAGGCGAGAATGTGCATAAGCTATGCAGTCTCCTTATGCACATTTCGGCAGGTATTGGAACAGTGATTTTTCTCCTTATGCAGATCTGCATAGCTTATGCGGCAAGTTATGCACAATTTGGTCAATGCATATTTCAACTTGAAAACTTGTTTTTGACATCTTTGGCTGTAGAAGTCACTCCTCAATGGCAAAATTTCTCTTCAGTCCTTCAAAAACACCATTTTTCCTACAAAACAAAGTAAAAGATACAAATTAATCCAAAATCGACATTTATGGAAAACTAACTAAATAACTAATGAAATTAGCTAAAAGTGACTAATAATCAAATAAAATGGCTATGAAATTAAACCTAAATAATTATGCAAAATGTATGCATCAAATACCCCCAAACTCAAGCTTTTGCTTGTCCTCAAGCAAACTTTAGAATGTGATGCAAAATTTTTAGGGGTGCCTTATCCAAAGAGCTATGAAAATCACCTATTAAAGTAACTTAACTCACCTTTAGCCATACCAACAATCTATATACCCATCCTTCAAAATGCAAAGAATCTAATGCTTATCCAGGCTTTCACCGCTTAGCCATCAAGTCAATTATCATTCAAAATCCCCAAACCAACCAATCAAAAGAGAGGGCCATGCTCAAAAGGAATTCTAGAACAATCAATAGTCAAAGTGTCTCTATATGGAATGATGGAATTGAATGAATGAATGAATAGTTTTCCAATCCCATAGGCAAATTCCCTACTCCTATCTCCACTAATGTAGCAAATACTATCAAGAGATCAAAGGTCTTTTTAAGGATGTAATGGGGCCATGGGGTTCAAAATGAGGCTAAGAAGAAAAAGGGGTAAAAAGGCTTCAAAGCATGAGAATATTTTCAATTTTGAAACATAAGGTACACTTTATTATATATTTTTTTCTTTTTCTCTCTTTTTTATATATAGGAGAGAGAAATACACAATGAGGATTGTCAAGTGCTAGCATATTTTACAAAACACATAAAATGGAGGGACATTTTGATACTTTAAACTTGTATTTTGCATTTTCTTTTGATGCTTGTCCCTAAAATTTGCCACCCCCAAACTCATTTCTTTTAATACTTTGGGTGGGTTTCTTTCATTTTGAATGATAATAGTGAAAAGCACATATACTAGCACTTTTACAAGATGACAAGCATTTCTTCTCCCTTTTATTGAATTTTTTTCTTTTTTTTTTATATATATACCTAATGTTATAAATAATTATTCTCATGAAAAGGGTTGGAGTGTTTGGTTCATTGGCTAGGTAACAATAAAGATTTCAAGAAAAATTAGGGATAAAAACGCTCAAAGGGGTTTGCAAGGGTCAATTTTAATTAGGAAAAGGGCCAAAGGTTTAAAATGAGAAGGTTTAAATCAAAGAATGCCTAATCATCTCTCTTTTCAAGTACAAGCTGGTATTTCGCTTTGAAAGGTTTAGAAAATTTGTTCTAGGATTGGTGAGACATCATTTGACTACCTTATATCCAATAATTCCCTCTAAACACTTCCATCTCAAAATGACTAGTTGGGTGGCTTTTTGGCTAAGAAGATATAGGCAAGGGATAGACACTTCAAAACCTTGCACTTTTTAGGAAACTTCCAATCCACAAACCCAACTAAAAGGTGAGTCAAATCACTCTCATAGGCACATTTTCAATACTCAAGGGATTTGGCAAAAGATTTTAATGTATGGTGCATGATTCCTAAAATGAGTAATGCATTAACTAAATGGAGGAAGTCTATTTGTATGCAATGTGTACAATTTCTAAGTGATGTATAATGTGTGTGTAAATGTGTTATGTATATGTATGTGTGGATGTATATGTAAATATTTACAATAAATGAAAATGAAATGGGATGAGATGTTCCCATACTCAAAATGTGAAAAATGAAGCAAAAATTAAGCAAAAATCAGAATGTGCACCCCCAAACTCAAAATTGGACATTGTCCTCAATGTCTCATGCAATGCATTATCAAAAGTCAAAGCAGATAATAATTACCAGGAATTGTAAAGATTAAGAACAAAAAGAAAGAGTTACCTGGTATGGAGCAGATGAGAATTCAAGATAAAGGGATGCATAAGAAGCTGCACAGGTTATGCAGAGTTAAGTCTTTATCGAACATGTGCATAAGTAGGGTGCATAAGCCGTGCTGTTCTGCATAAGTGGCAATATAGGTTGCATAGGCTATGCAGGACATTTGCATAAAGGGAATACAACCTGTGCAGTTCTGCATAAGTAGCAGAAAGGGTTGCACAGGCTATGCAAAATATTTGCATAAGGAAATTCATAACTTTGTCAGTGTATACAAAAGTTCTTGCATGAGGATTGGCAGAAATGTACAACCAGTAGAAGCATTAAAATATATACAGAGTATGGGCAAATATGTACAAAAGGGTAATAAGTGCAATGAAAATCAAAGAAGACTAATGTAATAGCTATCCAATAAAACTTCAAGAAAAACAGAATTTAAAACAAACTAATTCAAAAGAAACATAATTCAAAGCAAACTATAAATGTATGAACATATTTACAAAGAAAAGGTCCTACAAGATTGAACAAAGGTAAAACAGAAGCTAATCTAGTTCTATTGTTTTGCCCTTGTCCAAAGATGTTGCTAAAGTGGTGGTCTGCTTCTTTGTCGAAATGATGGTCTTGGAGGAGGTGATGGAGGTGGGGTGGCATGCCCGAAAGATCATGAGTTGCGTCACCATCTCCTTCAATTCTTTCTGCTTGTCCCTGGTTTCCATGACAAGGTCAAATAGGTGATCATGACGATCCTTGAGTGTATCAAGACCAGTGTCGAGCTTCCTATCCACAAAGTATATATCATCACTAAGCCTGTCAAGATAGGTGAATAAGGATTTAGTGTTGAATGCAGGAGGGGCTGTGGATGAGGAAGGTTCAGCTATAGGAGGTATGGGTGAGCAGATTTCTTGGGGTGTCTGTGCGGTGAGGGTGGGGTAGGTGTAGTAGGTCTTTGTGGGGTGATGGGAAAGGTTGGGTTTCTGGTTGTGCAATGGGCTCAGTTTCTGCTGCAGGTTGGGTAGTATCAAAATATGACAAATTGAACCCTATTTTGGTTAAGTGTGCAGTATCAAAATATAAAGTGTCCACAAGTCTTTGGTATTGAGTGCTCTGCAGATTAAAACCAAAATGCTTAGCTATGTGAGTTATGAGCCCACCCAAAACAATGTCACCTATGGATTTGGTGGCAATATACGACATGCTCACAAAAGAAATAACCAGGAGAAACCTTAACTTTGTGAAATGCACACCATAACATAAATAGTTGATTTCCTCTGACACGAACTAGTCCCTCTGCCCAATATGGTGCTAGCAATCAGCCTATGAATAAACCTAAGTGCAGGGTCAAGTATTTGGGAGGTTTTTGATCTTCCAGCAGAGAAAGTTTGAGGTTGGTTTGTGATGATTCTCCAAAATTGGGCAGCATTCCAAATACCCTTGTTGGCTACCTCTACTCCAGTATGTGGCACTCGAAACAACCCATCAATTGCAAAACCAAAAATGCTATGAAATTGGTCCAATGATAGCTCTCTATTTTGCCCCAAGCATCTAAATTTCATAAGTGGCTTATGGTCTACATCATGCAATTTGAGGGTAGCAGAGAATGAAGAAATAAACTCCAAAACTAGAGTTGGATAAACTATCTCCTGCTTATGCACAAATTCCATCCAACCCATACCATCAAGATATGTAACTACATTGTCAAATAAACCAAGAGATTGTAGAGAATCAGCAGATATATACCTAGTGGGTTGTACCCTCCTATCCTTGAGTCGCTTAAAAGCTGCTTTTTGAATTGTATCAGGAAGAGGCCAAGGTAGCTTTGATACATGTGAAGCTACCGAAATTGTCTTTTTGCTGGAAGAGGGTGTAGAGGCTGGAGCTTTTGGCTTTTTGGGTGGTGGTTCTGACAATGGGGTGGGTGGTTCTTTGCGTTTGGATAGAGGAGGGGCAGAGGACATGGGTCGCACAGATTTGGACTGGATTTTTCGTTTGTACGTGGTTGGGGGAGGTGGTGGGGGTGTCGCTTGTGGAGGAGAATCGGGAGTGGGGGGTATTGTTGACAATGGCGAGACTTCGAGAGGAGAAGCTGGACGGGAATGGGGAGGCGACTCCATTGCCGATGGTGAGGATGGAGAGATAAAGGTGGAAATGAAAATGCAGGGTGAAGTTTAGGGTTTATGCGGTGGAAGTGCTAGTGGAGAAGAAGGGGAGAGGAAGGGATATGCGGGAATGAGTATCGTGAGAGAAGAAGGACAGTGAACAGGGTTTATCGGGGTGAAGGTGGGAAA
This sequence comes from Hevea brasiliensis, assembly GCF_030052815.1. Lineage (NCBI taxonomy): Eukaryota > Viridiplantae > Streptophyta > Magnoliopsida > Malpighiales > Euphorbiaceae > Hevea > Hevea brasiliensis. Next base: position 88,514,710 of record NC_079502.1, read on the forward strand.
GAAAAAATTTTGCCGAAAGGAAAAAAATTTGATTTAAACGGGTTTTGTAAAAGACTGCATAAGGGGAAAGTGCATGTGCATAGCTTATGCACCAGCTTATGCAAGTGTTGCCCTGTTTTGAAGTTCAGAAAAATATGTCATGCAGAAGTGCATAAGCCATGCACGCTGCTTATGCAGGTCTCGGCAACTTTTGAAATTTGGGGAGTGAAGTCATGCGGGAGTGCATAAGTTATGCACTCCCCTTATGCACCTCTCGGCAGATTTGGCTTTTCAGACAATCGGGTCATGCAGATGTGCATAAGCTATGCACTCTGCTTATGCACTCTTCGGTGGGTTTTGAGATTCAGAGTGTGAGGTTATGCAGAAGTGCATAAGCTATGCACATTGCTTATGCATGTCTCGGCAGCTTTTGGAATTTTCGGATTTCTAGTCATGCAGAAGTGCATAAGTCATGCACTCTGCTTATGCACCCCTCGGCAGGTTTGGAGATTCAGAGTTTTTGGTCATGCGGGAGTGCATAAGTTATGCACTCCCCTTATGCAAACTTCGGCAGAGAGAGAAAATGAAGAATTTGAAGTTATGCAAATGTGCATAGGTCATGCACTCTGCTTATGCAAGTTTCTAAAGATGTGAAATTTGACAAAATTAGGCTATGCAGAGTTGCATAAGCTATGCACTCTCCTTATGCACTTGCAATAAAGGTGAAAAATGGCAAGAATTATGGTTATGCAGGATTGCATAAGCTATGCAGTTGCTTATGCACAATTCAACAAGATTAAGATTGCAATGGAACATGAATTGCAACTGTGAAAAATACCCTAAAATGAGGAAATATAATTCTATGAAGCATAAACCATGAGAATTTTCACCAAAAACACATCAATATATACAAAGTTCATCAAAAATGCATCACACAAGCATGTAGATATGGATCCTACATAAAAGACCTTTGAGAACTATGCCATTTTGACTCAAATTGAGCAAATCAACATTTAGCACATTAAAACTCAATAAAATCTGCATAAGGTTGCATCTATTCACAAATGATGAAATGAAGTCTCCAAGTTTTGCCAAGAAAATGCACCATACCTACCTTGAATCCTACAACCCAAAGAAGCTCAAAACTGCAAAAATGATTCACTTACCACCATATTAACATTATAAGCATATATACTTAAAAGTCACACACCCAACCTCACCAAGAACATAAGCCATCTACTGCAGACACCCTCTTTGCTGCAGATTTCATTTTTCCTCTGCATAAACCAGTTGCGACTGCAGTTCACCAACCTTTCTCCATTGATATACATTCAACCTCACCAAAAATACAAGCCATTTCTTTGCAGACACCCTTTTTGCAGATTTCATTTTCCTCTGCATGAACCAGTTGCGGCTCACGCGCAGATTATGCAGCAAAAACTTATCAGTTTTTGGGAGAGTTTGAAGGAAAAAATTTTCAAGTTAAGGGTCACTCCCCCAACAGTTCACTAGCCTTTCTTCATTGAAATACATCTACAAGGGATAAGATTTAACAATGTCAAAAATTGAATTTGGGGAGATTTAAGATAAAAACTAAAGCAATGAAAATAAAAGTAAATTAGCAAAAGCAAAATAAAAGGACTTGGGATGCCTCCCAAGAGGGCTAATTTATAGTCCTTGGCTGGACTCTTCATGAATTTCACTGAAAAGAGGTGAGGGATTGGAGAGCTTGCAACAGCTTGCTCCCTTTATTGGGTCTCCAGTTATGTAATGCTTCAATCTATGCCCATTGACCTTAAAATTCCCAGATTTTTCACTCCAAATTTCAATTGCTCCATAAGGGAAAACCTTAGAAACTCTATATGGACCAGTCCACCTTGACTTGAGTTTTCCAGGGTACAATTTCAATCTTGAGTTGAACAACAAAACTGAATCACCTTCTTTAAATTCCTTTTTCGTAAGGTGCTTATCGTGCCAAACTTTAGTTCTTTCTTTGTAAATACGGGCACTTTCATAAGCATCCATCCTCAATTCCTCAAGCTCATTAAGTTGTAATAACCTTTTCTCACCAGCTTGCTTAAGAACAAAATTCAAGGTCTGAATGGCCCAATATGCTCTATGTTCTAGCTCCACAGGTAAATGACAAGACTTACCATACACCAACCTAAAGGGAGTAGTTCCTATAGGGGTTTTGTAGGCAGTCCTATATGCCCATAAAGCATCATCTAGTTTGATAGACCAATCTTTCCGAGAATTGTTCACTGTTTTCTCCAAAATATGCTTGAGCTCTCTGTTAGAAATTTCAACTTGTCCTGAAGTTTGAGGGTGGTATGGGGTAGCTATCTTGTGCACTACACCATACTTCCTCATTAAGCCCTCAAATTGCTTGTTGCAAAAATGGGAACCCCCATCACTTATTACAGCCCTAGGAGCTCCAAATCTACTCAAGACAAATTTCTTCAAAAATTTCACTACCACTCTAGCATCATTAGTTGGAGTTGCAATAGCTTCCACCCACTTTGACACATAGTCAACTCCAACTTAGATGTATCTATTACCATATGAAGGAGGGAATGGCCCCATAAAATCTATTCCCCAAACATCAAATAATTCCACTTCAAGAATATTATTTAGGGGCATTTGATCTCTTTTTGACAAATTTCCACTCCTTTGAAATTTATCACAATCCAACACAAATTTCCTCACATCCTTAAAAAGATTTGGCCAAAAGAAACCAGCTTGCAAAATTTTACTAGCTGTCTTAGAGATTCCAAAATGTCCTCCATAATCAGAAGCATGGCAATGATGCATAATACTCTGTGTCTCCTCATCAGGAATACACCTCCTTATTAAACCATCACAACATCTCCTGAAGAGTAAAGGATCGTCCCATCTATAAAACTTCACCTCATGCAAAAACTTTTTCTTTTGTTGCCATGTCATACCTAGAGGTAAAACTCCACAAGATAGATAATTCACAATGTCTGCATACCAAGGTAGTTTAGCAACAAGAGAGAAAAGTTGTTCATCCAAGAAAAACTCATCAATAGGCATTTCATCCAATTCTTCATCATCCAATTTCAACCTACTAAGATTATCAGCAACTACATTTTGGCTCCTTCTTATCTCTAATCTCCAAATCAAACTCTTGTAACATCAGAATCCACCTAATGAGTCTAGGTTTAGCCTCCTTTTTATGGAGCAAATACCTAATGGCTGCGTGATCTGAAAATATAACCACCTTTGAGTCAATAATGTAAGGTCTGAATTTTTTCAATGCAAAGACAATTGCTAAAAATTCCTTTTCAGTTGTTGCATAATTTGTTTGAGCCTCATCCAGTGTTCTACTAGCATAATAAATAGCATAAGCCTTTTTGTCCTTTCTTTGACCAAGAACAGCCCCAATTGCATAGTTGCTAGCATCACACATAATTTCAAAAGGTAGGCTCCAATCAGGTGGTTGCATGATTGGTGCAGTGATAAGAGCTTGCTTCAACCTGCAAAAGGCATCCAAACACTCTTGGTCAAATACAAATGGTGTGTCATTACTTAACAAATTAGACAAAGGTTTGGCTATTTTAGAAAAATCCTTGATAAAGCGTCTATAGAACCCGGCATGTCCTAGGAAACTTCGAATTCCTTTGACATTGGTAGGAGGAGCCATCTTCTCTATCACTTCAACCTTGGCTTTATCAACCTCTATTCCTCTGTTAGACACCAAATGTCCAAGCACTATCCCTTCCTGAACCATGAAATGACACTTTTCGATTTAACACAAGGTCGATTCGCACATCACTGCAAAACTTTAGAAAGGTTAGCCAAGCATATATCAAATGAAGATCCATAAATAGAAAAATCGTCCATAAAAACCTCCATTATGTCTTCAATGAAATCTGAGAAGATTGCCATCATGCACCTTTGAAAAGTGGCTGGTGCATTACATAACCCAAATGGCATCCTCCTATAAGCAAAGGTTTCATATGGACAAGTAAAAGTGGTTTTCTCTTGATCATTTGGATGGATAGGGATTTGAAAAAAACCTGAATATCCATCTAAATAGCAAAAGTAAGAATGCCTAGCTAGTCTTTCCAACATTTGATCAATGAAGGGAAGTGGAAAATGATCTTTTCTAGTGGCAACATTTAATTTTCTGTAATCTATGCACATCCGCCAACTAGTCACCGTTCTAGTGGGAATTAATTCATTATTTTCATTTTTGACCACTGTTATTCCACCCTTTTTTGGAACAACATGTACTGGGCTCACCCAAGTACTGTCTGAGATGGGATATATGATCCCTGCATCAAGTAACTTCAAAATTTCCTTTTTAACAACTTCTTTCATATTTGGGTTCAACCTCCTCTGATGTTCAATAGATGGTTTACAATTTTCTTTCAAACTGATTCTATGCATGCAAAAGTGTGGGCTTATTCCCTTAATGTCATCTATGGTGTATCCCAAAACTTTCCTAAATTGCCTCAACACTCTTAGCAACTTATCAGCCTCTAAAGTACTCAAATTTGCATTTACAATTACTGGATAAGTGTTATTAGTGCCAAGAAATTCATACCTGAGCTGAGAAGGAAGTTGCTTAAGTTCTACCTTAGGTGCATCTTCTTCCTTGAATGATGGTTGCTTAAATTCGACTTTTTCCTTTTGTGTGAGTTGAAAAACTGGAGCAGAAATGAATGGTGGACTTCCCTCTAAGTGTTGAGCATATGCAGCTACATGAGGATTGTCATAGTCTATGCCTCCTCCATGAACCAAATAATTTTCAAGTGGATCTTCTGGATATTTCTTTCTGAAGTGTTCTTCAACCAGCTCATCAATAATATCAACTCTCAAGCAAGTATCAGCTTCAGAATGATGCTTTTTCATAGTGTTATTAATATTGAAAACCAATTGCTCTTCACCAACCCTAAGAGTCAGCTTTTCTCCCTTAACATCAATCAATGCTCCTGCTGTAGCTAGAAAGGGTCTTCCCAAGATAATTGGGATATTAAAATCTTCCTCCATGTCCAAGATGACAAAGTCAACAGGTATGTAGAACTTTCCAACCTTCAGAGGCACATTCTCCAAAATCCCTTCAGGATACTTAATTGACCTGTCAGCTAACTGAAGAGAAATGTGGGTTGGTTTAAGATCTCCCATATTGAGCTTTTCATAAATGGAAAGGGGCATAAGGCTAACACTAGCCCCTAAATCACATAAAGCTTTTGTAGAACATGATTCCCCTATGTGGCATGGAATTGAAAAACTCCCTGGATCCTTGAGCTTTGGGGGAAGTTTCCTTTGAAGGATAGCACTACATTCTTCTGTCAAAGCTACAGTTTCATCATCTTCAAGTTTCCTCTTGTTTGAGAGAATTTCTTTCAAGAATTTTGCATAAGAGGGCATTTGTGAAAGAGCATCAACAAACGGCACATTTATGTAAAGCTTCTTCAAAACCTCTAAGAACTTCCCAAATTGCTTATCAAGCTTGGCTTTGTGAAATCTTTGTGGAAAGGGAAGTTGTGGCTTGTAGGGTTCAGGAGGTATATATTTCTCTTCCTTCTCTTCAAATTCCTCTTTACATTTTTCTGCACTCTCTTGTTTTTCACTCTCGGTTCCTTTCTCATTTTCTCTCTTCTCACTGTTTTCACTCTTCTCATCATTTATAACTTTCCCACTTCTTAAAGTAATAGCTTGACTTTGCTCTCTTGGGTTTTCTGGTTGACTTGGAAGTTTTCCAAAAGATTGCTTTGAGGAAGATGCTTGTTGTGCAATCTGGTTTTCCGGCGATACATTGTGTGTTTGCATCTGTTCCGACCTTGCTTTCATCTCTCTCATCTCCTCATCATGCTTATTTTGGTTAGCAAGAATCTGTTGTAATAAAGCTTGATGGTGGAATTTCATTCTTCTTTGTTTTGGTGGAGGGTTCATATTTTCTGCTGAAAATTAGGCGGTGGTTGCCTATTTTGGCGATATGGAACTCCTTATTCTTGATGTGGTTGAAAATTCTGATTTTGAACTTGATTTTGCTGATTTCTCCATGAAAAGTTGGGATGATTCCTCCAATTTGGATTGTAAGATTGAGAATAAGAATTCCCCATTTGTTTGTTTCCATAATTACCAACATATCTTTGCTTGTTCTCCATAATCTACTCCACGACTAGTAGTTTCCTCTGCATAAGCCACTTGTTGTGAACTTCCGGTGATGATGATGAACTAACCAACATACTCGGATCTTCCATCTTCTTAGCAAGGACATTTGTAAGTGCATCAAACTTTGCATTAATCATGTTGAATGGATCAAGATCATACATTCCAGACTTGCCTTTTTGAGTTGGGTGGTCCTCTTGGACTACTCCAAAGATGAGTATTCTTTGCAATTTTCTCCAATAGCTCATAAGCTTCATCTTCATGCTTCATAATAAATTCCCCTCTGTTTGAGCATCAATAATCCCTCTGATTGCGGGAGTGACATTTGTGTAAAATTCTGATTTATCATCCATTTTGGAATGGCATGATGTGGGCATAATCTCTCTAATTCCTTCCATCTCATCCATGACTCATATAAAGTTTCATCTTCTCTTGATGCAAAGTTGTCATTTGATTCCTCAACTCTTGAGTTTTCTAGGTGGAAAATATTGTGCAAGAAATGCATCGTGAGTTGCTCCCAATTTGTAATGGAGTTGTGAGGTAAAGAGTCAAGCCAATCCAATGCTCTATCTTTCAAAGAGAGCGGAATAGCTTCAATCTTGCTGCATCATCGACCTCCAGGTTGTTTTTGCATGTCACAAATCATAGCAAACTTCTTGAGATGAGTATGTGGATTTTAGGAAGGATGCCCTCCAAATTGAGAATTACAATCATTTGAAGGACTCCAAAATCCATCTTGTAACTATTTGCATCAATTCTTGGTCTTGCTATACTCTCTCTCAAGTCATCAAAGCGTGGAAAAGCATGATCCATCATACTTCCCTAGGCACGTTTGCATTAACAACTTCTTCTCCTTGGGCTTCATTTTCATTGTTTTGACCATTTCGGATTACCAACACCAATTCTAATTCTTTCATCACCATATACGCTTCAATTTCGGTTTCTCTCAAAGCTTCTTTCCTTTTCTGGTTTCTTTCTTGTTGGCTTTACAAAATTTCTCAATTTGAGTTGAACAATAAGGATGTGTCACTTGTGCTTCTAGCTCTTCTCATAAAAGATTAAAAGTACCTAAAAAAGAACAAACAAACACAAAATGAAAAGATAACAAAGAAAATAAAACTAAAATAATCAAGAATTCAATCTTAAACAAACAACTCCCAACATGGCGCCAAAAACTTGATGTGGCCCAACCGCAAGTGCAGGTCGTACAAGTAATGTCTGAAAGATATCGTTCCCACGAGAGTTGAGTTAATGATTGAATTTTTGATATAAAAGTTGACTAAATCGAAGTATTTTTGAAATTAAAGTAATGAATTGATGGGTATTGAGAATGTGAAATCTATATGTGCAAAATTAATATTCTATTCATCAATGTATTAATTAAACTAAAATTGCATCAAATTGAAATAAGCAAGTTGAAATATGGCAAGATTTTAAAATGGCAAGCAATTAAATTCAATTTAAAATTAGTAATGGTAAAAGGTGATTAGGAGTTAGGATTTCATATCCGAGCTATTTTGGGATTTTTAATTGGTTATCCAATCTTGTGAAACTTATGGGTTTTAAGGAGATTAATTCTTAAATCCTTTGAATTCCCTTTCGAGTGAGACAAAGAGTGCCTTAATCAATCTAATCCTACTTTCGTGGACTTAGAATTAATTAAGACCCATTAAGTTCTTTAATTAATCTGTGAATCCTCTTAATCCTTAGCCTATTTCTAGGTCTAAGTTAATTAAGTCCAATTTCTTGATTATCTATCACAGGGCCTTCTCCTTTCGGTGCTTCAACCATGGATTAAGAACATCACTTAATGGGATCCTACAATAAGCATATCATTAAGCACACAAGAAATGAATAAAACTCATTAAGACCACAAAATATGGATTACCCAATCAAAATCCACAAAATATCTCAAATATTACAACCCTTACTCTAGAATCAAAAGTAAAACTACTCACTATCCATAATGCTTACAAGATATATTGAGTTTAAATGGAAATAAAGCTTTAATCTAAGCTAAGGAATAAGAAATTAAACACTAGAAATGTAGAAAAATGTAAGGAAAGAAAGAAATCTGCAAATCTTGGTTGAAAATGATGTGGAAGGTGAAAGTGACTCTTCCAATTCTGCCTCTCTTCTCCTTTCCTTTTCTGCTCCTTTTTTGCTCTTTTCTTCTAAAATGGGAAAATGAGACTATTTATATCATTTTCGACATGGAGCCCTAAAATGGTATGTTCTAGGAGGAATTATACGAGGGAATCTTACGACTCATTAATGAACTCTTTATGGGATGCATAAGTGGGTGCATAAGTTATGCGATCCCTTATGCGATTTACTGATCTGGTTCACTTATGCGAAACTACATGACTTGGTGCATAGGCTATGCACAATTCCGTGAAGGTGCATAAGGGAGGCGAGAATGTGCATAAGCTATACAGTCTCCTTATGCACATTTCGGCAGGTATTGGAATAGTGATTTTTCTCCTTATGCAGATCTGCATAGCTTATGCGGCAAGTTATGCACAATTTGGTCAATGCATATTTCAACTTGAAAACTTGTTTTTGACATCTTTGGCTGTAGAAGTCACTCCTCAATGGCAAAATTTCTCTTCAGTCCTTCAAAAACACCATTTTTCCTACAAAACAAAGTAAAAGATACAAATTAATCCAAAATCGACAATTATGGAAAACTAACTAAATAACTAATGAAATTAGCTAAAAGTGACTAATAATCAAATAAAATGGCTATGAAATTAAACCTAAATAATTATGAAAAATGTATGCATCAGTCAACATGTGGTAGATGAATGTCGAGAAGTTACCTTAGAGGAAGAATTGGCAATGCTAAGAGAAGAGCAGCTGCTGTATTGTCAATAATTCAGTTATATGACTATTAAAATGCAATATCAATAATGCAATTACAATAACCAATTAAAACTGAAATTAAAGAAAATGATCAATTCAATAGGAAACTGGATAGCAAAGATAGTGCAAGTATCTCAGCAAAAGAAACCAAAGCAGCCAGCAACAATGAACAAGCCAACGTAAGATTCATGAAACAAACAAAATTAAAAGAAACAAAAATTAAACCATTTACAAATAGATAAAACATATAAATGTTCCAATGATCAGGAAATTAACAGTTGAAGAATAAAGCAAACTAACCAATTTGCGCAATTAAAAACTAAAGTTTCAAAAACTAACTGAAATTAACAAATACAAAATTCTAAAACTAGACAGCTGGTTGGTCTTCTTCATTAGTGGGTGGCATGGACTCATTTGTTGCTGCAGGTACTTGCTCTGTGGATTTCTCAGAAGCAGTATCCAGGTTTTCTACCATAGCCTTCATCTCTTTAAAAATATCTTGGCTTTGATTATGCAATTGGTTAAAATAAATTTTGACTTGTTGTAAATGTCAATCATTTCTTTGTCATGGATTTTCTGCTTTTTCTTGAATGCAGAAAACTTCTTTTCAATCTTTTTCTCAAGCTTGGCTTGCTTCTGACCAAGAGTATCAACCTTAGCTTCTAAAGCCTTTAAAGCAACCATAATATCAGAATTAGCATCAGAAACAGTGTTGTCTTTGCACTAATTCTATCAATTTTTGCTTCCAAGTCCTTAAGAAAAATAAGTAAGTCTGATTGTCCAGCAGTAGGTGGGTGTGAGCTAGAAGGACCAGCATCAGTATGCTATCCTATACCCTGTGACTGCTGTTGCTCTGTACCCTCATGTTCCCCATTTACCAACACATAAACATCACCCCTCTTTACACAAATTTTCATTTGAGTCATAATAATTCTATCTAGAAAAGACTGGACAACCATAGACACCATAGCATACTGGTCAGGGTTAAAACCAAATGATTTGGCAATTACAGTCACCATCCCTCTAATAACTATACTGCTAGCTGAATGCTTAGAGACTATATGTTCCATATGAGAGCAAAGAAAATAAGCACCATTTATTTTTTTCTTCTCTTTCATGCACCATAAAAAGAATAGATCATTCTTTCCTACAACCCCATTACTGTGCCCTCTACCTAGTATAGTGTAAGACATAAATCTTTGCAAGTATCTCAAAGTAGGGTCTTGAATAGCTGAGGCCTTAGTAGAACTAGGGTTGTAGTATTTCCCATATCGTGCAATAGACTTCCAAAATGTAGGGGGTTCGTAGATAGTCCTTTGCCACTCTATCACTTTTTCTCCATCATCGCAAAAACCAAATAGAGCATTCACTTGAACAGTGTCAACTTCTTTGTCCCGACCCAAACACCTAAAGGAAATGGTGTCCCTATGGTTACTTTGCATAGGCTGGAAGTCCAATTGCAATGAGCTTAAAAATTCAATTGTCAATTCCCTAGAAGCGAGTTCTTGAATCCTAGCAAAATCACTCCACCCTATATTTTGCAAATATTCACTAACAGAGTCATAAAGCCCGATCTCTCTAAGACTGTGCTTATCAAGCTACTCGGTGGCTAAAATTTTCTTTTTAGCAAGGGCCTCATAATTTTTCTCATTTCAAAGCCCCTAAAAGTCCATGGGTAAGGCGAGGTTACGACTTCCAGATGGAGGGATAGCTAGAGCGATTTGAGACACTATTGGTGAATGATGTGGGGATGATTGGACCCTAATTAGAGCGAGAAGAATCTTGCGATGAGATAGGAGTTTGGGCGATGGGCGGGTTACGGCACTAACGGGTCTTGGGAATCAACTCTAGGTTGTTTTGGTGGAGCAGAGGAGTGGAGAGCTGATTTCTTTCTTTTTCGTGCTTCATATACAACTAAAGGGGCGTCCTTGGTGTGTTTTTAGGAGGAGGTGTGGCATCTTGGGTGGCCTTGTCGGGATTAGGGGTGGGATGAGAGGATTGGCGAGGTGGAGAGCTATGGTTCGTGTCGGAATTTGGGGATTTGGGGGCGAAATGGGTGTTTGGGTTGAGCATTGGGTGGTGTTGGGTTTGGTGTTGGGGTTAAAGAGTTACTATTGGCAGCCATTTTCATGGCTCATGACTTGATATGTGGGTGGATGGTTGTTTGGTGCACACCATGGAAGGAGCGATGAAGGCTTAGGTCGTGCGGTGATGAGATGAAATAGAATAAAATGGCTAGGTAAAGGTTCAAGTGGTGTTATACCTAGTATCTAACATGAGGCATGTTAAGAATAGTGAGGGTGACATGCCTGTGTGAATTGGTGAAAGATGAATAACATGAGGCATGTTGGAATACAAGGGAAAAATGACATGCCCCATGTTATTGTATATGAAGTGTTACATGAGACATGTTGGACCCCTTGAAACTCTCGTGATTTTACATTTTCAGTAGTTTAAAGTGCCCAGAACAAGTTCTAGTGGTGACACTACCTCCAGCATACATCATGTTGAACCTAGTGTTAAATGTCCTGATGAAAATCCCAGAAATGTGACCCAAAACACACTAAAACCAAACTCAAAACACAATTTGCACAGAAATTTCACTCAAAATTCAATTGAAATCCAATTAATCGCTAAGAACAACTAAAATCTATCAATCCACCAAACACAAACTAAAACATTATACAAGTAATATTCACATTAACAATCACAGCACAAGTAATAACACTCAAATTCAACCCAAACTCATCATTAAAAATTCATGAACAAGGAATAAAATTTTGCTGCAGACACTGTCCACATGAGTAAATTTTTGTAGAATTGTATTATGAAAGTTCACAAATTATACAATGGCAAATATGTCGATTTCAGTGCACTATGTCAAAATTAATTACCCAAAAAGTAAAATCAAAAGCATATTGCTATTGATTACCATGAAAGTTCCTATATTTCTCACCAATTTCCTCAAAATGCTGCAACTCAAATGGCCTTTCACTCCACCATGTTGCTGCAATTAGACATAAAGCTTAAATTAGTTCAGATTTGACTTTGTTAAAAACAATATGCGTCATGGAAGACAAATATAAGTTTTAGCAACTTCCTAGACATTAATTATTCCAATTCAGCTTACACATTTGCTTGAAAATCTCCGCCAACCTGCAGAAAGAAATTTTAATGTCAAATTTGAGTTTAATGGGATATAAGATGAAACAAAATAAAAGAAAAATTAAATATAAGGGAAAAATTTTTGGGGTGCCTCCCAAAGAGCCCTAATTTTAGGTCATTAGCTTGACCCTCTTTAATTCAGTGAATTGGTGGATCATCAAGGAAACAACTCGTTCCCTTCTCAATGGACTGGCCTGTGATATAAATCTTGAGCCTTTGACCATTAACTTTAAAAAGTACCAAAATTTTCTCTACATATATCCACAGCTCCATGTGGATAAACCTTGATGACCTTGAAAGGACCAGACCATCTTGATTTCAACTTTCCAAGAAAGAGTCTTAAGTCTAGAATTATACAATAAAACCAGATCACCCTCTTTAAACTCCTTTATTTTAATATACTTATCATGACAAAATCTAGTGCTTTCGTTAAAAATCCTAGCATTCTCATATGCATCACAGCTTATCTCTTCAAGTTCATTTAATTGAAGTAACCTTTTCTCTCGGCATTGTTTAAGTCAAAATTCAAAGTTCAAATTGCCCAATATGCTTTGTGCTCTAACTCAACTGGCAAATGACATGATTTCCCATAGACTAGTTTAAAAGGTGTAGTTTCAATGGGTGTTTTGTAAGCTGTCCTGTATGCCCATAATGCATCATCTAGCCTCAATGACCAATCCTTCCTTGAATGATTAACGGTTTTTTCTAGAATTCTCTTCAATTCCCTATTAGATACTTCAACTTGCCCACTAGTCTGAGGATAATAAGGTGTAGCTACCTTATGAGTAACCCCATATTTCTTGAAAAGATTTTCAAACTGTTTATTGGAGATATGAGATCCACCATCACTGATTATAGCTCTTGGAGCTCCAAATTTAGTGAAAATAAACCTTTTCACAAATTTCACTACTACTCTTGCATCATTTATAGGGAAGCAATGGCCTCAACCCATTTAGACACATAATCCACACCTACCAAAATGTACTTATTCCTACAAGATGATGGGAATGGTCCCATGAAATCTATGCCCCAAACATCAAATAACTCAATCTCCAAAATTCCTTGTTGTGGCATTTCATTTTTCCTTGAAAAATTCCCCACTCTTTGACATCTGTCACATCTCAAAATAAATTCTCTCACAATTTTAAACATGTGTGGCCAATAAAATCTAGCTTGAAGTATTTTACCCATTGTCTACAGCATATTTTGGCCGATCCCCAAAATCAACAAGACTTTGAAACCGATCCAGACACTAGGTCTCCTGGGCAGCCAATGACATTTCAATTTCTCTTTATTTTCTTTACGGATGACCATATTTACGAACTCTCCTTAAAAGGAATTGAATCAATGCTAAGTCTAACATTCGTTAAAGCCACGCGATCTCTCAAATCATTTACGATCTCTCAAACCCATTGTCAAATTTAGGACCCATCGGGTATATCACGATCTCTGTTGATAAATGAAGTGGACTAGCATTAGATCTTTTCTTACGGTTTTATTGCGATCCCTTTCCGGAAGATTAAGAGCTAAGGTTTTGTTTGGTTTAACGAGGTTCCGATCTTAAGTTTTCAAGTTAAATTTTCAATTTTAATCAAGTCCGTTCAACATTTCTTCCCAGATCTCATGCTTATTGTGCTTTCGATCTCTTACACTTAGATTAATAATTGCATTTAGATACTTAGGCAATTGAGATTTTCGATCACATCCATTCATTGAACAAAGAGACATTCCATTTCATTTCATTTTTTTGTACAAGCTATTGGGGGATCACGGCTGATTTACATTTTGCTCACTCTCTCTCACCCTCGGCTTCCTCCTCACTGTCCTCATTGTCGCCCTCAGGAGCCAGGTTGGCCATCCAGGAGAAGTCCTCTTCAGGGTAGCGCTTCTGGAGTTCGGCCAAGAGGTCCTTGTGAGCATTCACATAGGCTCCGGCTATCCATGTCACCATCTCTTCATCTTTCTCCTTAAGCTCCTCATCCTTCGCCTTAAGCTCCTCGTCTTTCTCCTTAAGCTCCTCGATGAGTTAGGCGACTGGCGGCCGTTGGCACAGCGCTGGACTTCTCAGAGAGCCCGATCCCTTTCGGCGGGACATGAGGCTATTCGGCCGGCTTGTCTTCATAGTACTTCGCCCGTCCCTCAACTTGAGATATATAATCCGGCGGATGAGAGTTGGGATCGGAGGAAGCCAATTCTGATTTTCTTCTCGATCTCCTTACCAGGCCTTTGGACCTTTTCCCAAACCATGGTACGATTCACGGGCACTCCACATTCGGACTCATGGGTGAGTCAAGATATCATCAAAGTGCTCGAGGATAGCTGTCGATCCTCGAAGAAAGATGGAAGACCCAAGACTTGGGCAAAGCCGGGTTCTCGAGCGATCGGTTATTCTTGAGACTCCATTAACTTTTGGGCGCCACGAGAGAGGTCCTCCCGGAAGATTGAGAAGGCCCCTTTAGTGCTTGGAACAAGCTGAAAGAGTCGGAGGCTGCTCTTAGATCTAGGAGGAGATCGGGCGGCTTGATGGTCGGCGGATCAGAAGGTTGAGGCGGGTCTCTTTGTATCTCCTAGGCTCATGGCCGGGTGTTGAAGCATTTCCGACGCTTCATCTCCTTTACTTTCAGGAGATCTCTCTTTCCTTCTTCCGCTTCCTAGAACCCTCACCACCCGCCATACTGCACAAAGAAAAGGTTAGTGAGATCGCTAAGGTCGTGAAGCGAGATATAGAAAATACCAATGCAGAAGTCGGAGCGGAAGTTCGCGGTCTTGGCGGTGAGCAATTGAATAGTCAATGGTGCGGCTCGATCCACGCATCAAACAAGAATACTTTTGAGTGGCGGCTGACTCTTGAGATCCATCACTATTAAACTTTCCTCGACTCGGGGTAATGTGCTTGAAGCAAGGGCCCTGGTACCACAGCTACGGGGAAGTCCTCAGCGGCTCGGATCTTTGCTCCTCGGAATGAAGAAGCTGTTCTTCCAATTCTTAAGGGATGAGGCGGTCGGAAAAGAGCCCGCAATGAGGCTTCCCTGAAAGAACCGATGTTCGTCATCCTTTGGCGAGTTAGTGCAATGCGGCTCGGCGAACACCTTAGCCGTAGGTCTGATTCCCTTAGCTCGGCATAGACCTCGGAAGGCTACCAAGATCATACGAGTTGGGGTGAATTTGAACAATGCATGCTCGGTGAAGTTTTAGGACCTCCTTATAGAAATCGTCTAGAGGAACCTCGGACCAGGCCTTTAAGCTTCCTCGTACACCATAACCATGTCATTCTCTTCAAAGGAGTGATCGACACGAAGATCGTAGTGGCACTTGATTAGCTCGTCTGAATCGGGCGAATGTTATATTCTTGGCTAAGCGATTGCGGATCGGATTCTCGAAGAACCGATGGTAGCTCGTCTATAGGGAGAGTCTCTCTCTGAAGAAGGTGCGAGCCTTGATGGTATGACCGCCCCAGAGTTGGAGGAGGCCGGGAGGTTCTTGTTGAGCAGCTTGGCGTGCCTCTTCTTCATCGACGATGACCACGAACCGAATGGAAGGAGGGCTCGCGCTCTCGACCTTGGCACGCTCATTTTCAAATGAAACAAAGAATTTAAACTAAAAGAGGATCAAAGCCCTTACAGGAGTGCGATGGCGTCGGAAGAACTTGAGAAAGCGAGAGAACTTGAGTTGTGGCGGGATTGAAAATGGAATGAGAGAACAATGGCTAACCCTCCCACCCCTATTTATACTAGTCAGAGCATTTAATGCTCGCGAGGTTCTAAGCGGCGCATCGATTTGTGGGACTCGGCATGTTACGACACTTCTCTCAAATATCGAATGTTACGAGATCGGTTAATTGGAGATCGGCATAATAAGTTAAATATTTTGAACAAAGGATCAGTTAAGAGTCATTCATGTAAAGAACCAGATAGGAAAATCACATTAGAGATCAGAAAATGATCAATGCAAAAATAATAAGATGATAACAGACAAAATAAAGTCTCTATTTTCAAAAGATCGGATTACATCATTTGGGCGATCTCTAGGATCGGATTACACTAAAATTGGATAACATAATTTCTGAGATCTCTAGAGATCGGATTGCATTGAAAATAAAATACATCATTTGGGCGATCTCTAGGGATCGGATTATGATAAAGGTCTAATTAGATCATTTGGGCGATCTCTAGAGATCTGATTACATTGAAGGATTACATCATTTGGGCAATCTCTAGAGGCAGGTGGAACATCCTATCTAAAGGACCTATGTCAAAGCCTAGTCTCGTGTTTGAATCAAAGAGGTGTTTGATCGGAGGCCGGCTATTGACATCGGATAGATGTCTGGCTCGGATGGGGTGACTATGACTCCCATGAAGATGAGAGACATCGTCACGATGTTACCACTCGAAACCAACCATTGTCGGAACACCCAATATGGAGGAAAGGCGCCGGAACACCCAATGTGGTAAGAAGCGAATAAACTCGGATGGCGACTTCGAGGCCGTACGATCAAGCTCACAATCCAGATCGGTCAATTGATCGGTTCTCTCACCATCATCGACAAGGTTATTCGATCAGGATCGTAAATTTTGATCGGTGAGTAAAAGGTCCATCGAAAAGGGATCAAAAGCCACGGTCTTGGCGGAATTCTGTAGGAGCGGTGAAAACAAGTAAGAAGGAAGAGAGGAGAATCGGATGAAGGAAATGTCTCTTTGTCGGGGTATATATAGGGGAAGCGAGCATTTAGTGCTAAGTAGAAAGCAGCGGGCGCCGGAATCGAGGACAATTAATGCTTTGACCGGACCGGACTGAAGAAGGGAAAAGATCGGAATAGTAGATCGGAAGGTGGGAGACCGGCATGAAAGGTCGGAAAGAACATGTGAAAGAGATCGAAAGAGGAGGATCGGTAGGCAAAAGGAATAAGACAAATCCCAATAGCGTCGTCGAATCAAAGCGAGGTAGTTAAGGCGTTGCAAGCGAGATCTCCACATGCGCCTAAGAATTGCTGCAATCTTGGCAGTGCGAGGTATGTCATGATCCTGTACATTCCAATCTCCACCGTTGATCCCACTTGTAAGGACAAACCGGAACCCTTAGATCAAGAGAGAAGGCGACAATACGGCGTCTTTCGCTCTTAGCCCTCGGTCGTTCGGACAAGGAAATTTGGACCGTCGGATGGAAAGAAGAAAAGGACAAATATTATGAAGAGTGATCTCAACCATTCATTTTGATTCTCTTTAATTCACGAACCTCCGATCATGTCCTTGAAATCTTGACCCTCCATCTCCCTCAAAATAAATCGACCCTTCACGAAGAGCACGATTCCTATAAATACTGCATAAAAAGCATTCAAGGGACGGACGGAAAAATAGACAAGAGGCATTATTATAGCGGAGGAACTCGAAATTTCATTTAGTTTGTTACTCTGCTACTTAGAAGTGTCGATTAAAAAGACTTTTGAAACTAGTTTTATGAAGTGTTTTCTTGAAGAGATTATTAATAAAGGAACTCTACATTTCCAGTTTGTTCATTATCTGGTCATACTCTCACTTTCTGCCTTTTATCATCTCTGTTTTCACTGTCCAAGCTCAACTTCATATCACTCGGTTCTTTCTATCTTGATCTGATCGCATTTTAGCTAAGTACCCTCCAGTTCACGAAGAACACCACCCTCAGGCCAATCAATCCGTTGCCTTATCACCATTCGACACCCCATAGTTATTTCAATAAAATTGGCTCCTTACAGGTAATAGCTCAGTTTTATTAAGTGCCTATATTTACTTTCCGCATTTTCTTTGTTCTTTTTTACATCTGTGACTTTCTTCAAGATTACTTTTGCACAAACGATCCCTAAAGAATGACACTCCTAAATCATCTCTTTAGTGATCAGTTCATTTTTATTAATCTTTATCATTTCTGAAAGCAAGTTTTCTAACTCATAGTAGTATGTAAATGGTTGGAGTAAGCGTAGGTAGCGCAACTTAGAGGTCTCTTTTAAAAGAAAAATATGAATAACACGTCGGAAGATAGCCAAACTATTAGGTGGCGTAAGCAATTCGACAAGATGTCATAAAGCGAAATAGAACCAAAGTAAACAAAACAGAATAGATCGGATGTTAATAGATATTGGTAAAATGACTACATGAAAAGGTCAGTGAATCAAGTCTAGTGTTCCCCGTTCAGCCATAGGGTATCCAGAAACCTTATCCCCAGCATTTTTGAATGCCAGAATTCTTAGTTTTAGGTTCTTAGGACCCGTAGCTATGGTTAAATTTTTAAAGGTCGGAAAAGTCTTTGTCAGAGTCGTCAAAATAGAAGAGGTCGGAAGAATCCTTATCCTATCCTTGCCTAAAAGTTTTAAATCAACGATTAAAGGAGATCGAGGAGAGTTCTTATACGGTCTCAACCGAAATCCCAATAAAAGAAGATCGGAGGAGAGTTCTTATCCGGTCTCAATCCAAAAATCTCAATACTCTTAAAGGAGATCGGAGGAGGTTCTTATCGGTTTCCAATCCAAAATTTTAATGAACCATTAAAGGAGATCGGAGGAGAGTTCTTATCAGATCTCAGATCCAAATTACAATACATATTTAAAGGGATCGGAGGAGAGTTCTTATCAGGTCTCAATTCAAAACCCCAATAAATATTTAAAGGAGGAGGAGAGTTCTTATCAGGTCTCAATTCAAAACCCCAATAAATATTCAAAGAGATCGGAGGAGAGTTCTTATCAGATCTCCAAATCAAATTTTAATGAATATGCAGAATAATCTATGAAACAAAGACATAACTCAACTTCAACTCACTAAGGTTGTCTCATTTACTTATGTATCTAGGTAATCCAAATGGTGAGAAAGCAAATATTCCCCTATATCAGAAGGGTAACATATTCATTCGAGCCTTCCTAACTATCAAATTTGAAAGTGTAAAGTTAAATCTACTTACCCTTATTAAGGGACGAGGTGAGGTGCCTAACACCTTCCCCACCCGTTCGGACCCGAACCAAGAATCTCTGTCTTGAAGTGGTTTCATTTTTAATTTATTTCCCCAAATGGTTTTCTTTAGTTTCCCTCAAAACTAAGGTGGCGACTCCTCACTCTTTCCCACTTCGGTGAGTGATCGTCGGCGACCGCAAAAATCCCATTGCGTGACTTAGCGACTCCATTTGGGAAGTTGTACCGGTCTAGTGGTCCAAAAGTATATTTAAATTTGTCCGATCAAATTATAGTTAGATAGGCTCATTCGGCAATGTTGTATGCGTTAATTATTATTGCTGCTAACTATTTTGTTTGTTTTACCTGTCCTATTCCTTACAGTGCTCTTCCTTTCAAAAAAAGGAAAAAAAGGGAAAAATGGAAAAACAAAATCCCCCTAAATTGGGAAGAGGTAAAGGTGTCCCTTCACACACTGAACACTCACACAATGTCCTCACACACTATGGTCCTAACAGGGCTTTCTTACCCTTTTAGGAAAGTAGGAGGTCATGTAGCGGTGCAGTGGGTTTTACCCGTTAGTATCAGTGAAGGCTTGCTCAAATTGAAACTCGTTCTATTCACCGTGATACAGTGGAATTTTCCGATAATATCATGGGGGTAGAATGGGGCTCTCTTCTGATGAGGGGCAATTTGGGAACACGTGGCTTTTAGAAAGTTAGATCTAAGCTAAACTATCACAATAGTTGAAAGCGTAGTGAACTACTTTATAAGATAGAACTATCGGATAGGTAGCACTCACGGTATTAGGAGTCTCCTACTATAGGACAAAGGGGCATACTGACTCTTACACTATTCTGCTTTAATTTCCTTTTGTTCATTTTTTTTTTGGGTAATGTTGATTCCTACTAAAACAACTACCCATTTTCCTACTTTGATAAATGTATGCGTGTCCTCACAATCAGTATGATTCAAAATTACCCCAATTTATCTTACTAACGAATTTTCCGTAGCATTACCAAACCAAGAGTGCAAAAGGATAGGCATCATTTTTATCATGGCATCCTCGAGTCGATCAGAAGAGGCTCGTGAGCTAAACTTTGGTCCAAATCGGCTCATAGGTCGGTACCCTCGCAAAATGATGTTTAGAGGCACCGCTAGCTCAATGCCTTCACTAGATCTGGATAAAATAGAGTCGAATGAACAACCTCGAGTGTGTCTAATGGATGGAGTGGCTTCGATCAGTCAAGTGCGATTTGAAGAGAAGTATGGGAGGATTGCAACCTTAATGCAAGTCAAGGTCCAAATCCGGCATTAAAAGCCATGTTGTCGGTTTGGAATCCTAAGTCAGGGTATTCTCTTTCAATGACATTGATACGGTCCCCACTATGGAAGAGTATCAGGCATTCTGGGATCCCATACTCATTGCGAGCGGATCTACTTACACCTCGAGCATAGGCGGACACAGAAGCGGTTGGCACATATGTTGGGTTCTCCCCGGAAGAAGTAAAGTCAAAGCGCCAAGGAAAAACACATGGTTGGTATTGGACATATCTCCGAATGTTTAGATCAATGCCTCCAAGAGAAGCAGTGGGGCCGGGCTTGGTAGCTCGCTTTGGGAATCTACGATGCGATTCTGTTCTCGGGGCCATTGGGGATCATCACTTGCAGCACAGTGGAGGTATTTTGGACAATAGAAAGCGAGGATCAATCCGATACCAGCAATTCTTGCGAGAAACCTTGTTAACCTAACTACTGCGGACAACGAGGAAAGGGTCCATTAAGTGTTGCTCTCGGTTGTTATACCTTTGGACTATCGGTCACATGTGTCCGTGGAGACAAAAGGATTGACTTGGTACCTTGACCAGCCTCCCATTGAGAAGATGATCGGTTAGTGATCGGCGAAGAATGAAAAACAATGGTAGGAGCAGTTTTGAGTTTCAATAGCCATGATTCTTGTTGGAGGAAAGGCTGGGCGTCAAGCCAACCCGTTTTGATCGATGCGGGGTATTCGGTCGGTGTCACGATCGGAGTAACGGATACACAAGTTACACTCGGTATTGGTAATGAGGCGATTCGGCTCAACACGATGCATGATCAACATTGAAGAATACCACCAAGGTCGCTTCTACCACGAGCTCAAAGGAGAAGAAGGGTTGAAAAGGCTCGCAAATCTTGGGAAAGCGTCACTCGATGGAGAGATCGCCTAAAGGCCCAAGCACCTCGGCGATTATCTTAAATGGAGGGGCGGGACCGAGAACATTCAAGCTGTGAAATTAAGACAATGAACCCGCTCGAGATGTCCTATTAGAAGAAGCGAATGGCCATCTGGATGACTCACTACGAGAGGCTATCTGAGACTCACAAGCTGAGGAACAAATAAAGCAGTGAAGGACCAATAGCGTGAAACTTAAAGAAGAGTAAAAAGACTTAAGGAAGAGGTAAGGGCCGAAAGGATGGGGTTCGAGGAGCAAGAGTGCAGTGGGAAAGGGAAAGAGACTCTCTCAAGTGAGGTAAAAGAAGCGAAAGTCTGAATAGTAAGTTTAGGAAAAGATGAAATACCAAGAGGTACTCGAAGAATATAAGCAAGAAAGTAAGAAGAAGAAGCTCGAATTGAAAGGACAGGCACAACTCATCGGCGATATCTTGAAAGAGTGTGCTAAGGAAAGAAAGGAAAGGAAAAACAAAGCGCTCTCTATCAAGAGTTGAAAGAGAATGTGGACCAGTTTGGAAAGAGCGATAGCACGGGAAAACAAGAATTATTACACGAATCAGATGCGCTCTGAAAGCATTCGACCCGCCAAGCAAGAAGAAAGGTTATATGAGTATCTCGAAAATGTCATCTTATTATAAAGAACCTTCGAGCCTAGGCCAATGTAAAAGATCGATGTACAAATTACTCGATTAATGAAGTGATTTTGGACCATTGTTTAGCAAAATTTGTGAATGAATAGTATGACTCCGTAGGAACTTCCTCGCTAGGGTTATGTGAAAAATTGAAATGCGCTATATGGGCGGATTATCATAAATGCGCATTCAATCCCGTCATTCGATCGGACTATCGAGCGATGCCATGATAAAGTTGATGCGATTATCCTTTGCGATTCCCAACACGGCTCTCAAATGCCCTTTGTATCCTTCGTCTAGACCAGAACTTTTAGTTTATTTGCAAAATTTAAAATTCATTTAAATTTTTTTACCCTACAGAAATCAATATTGCTTCTAACAACGCAAGTCGACCAAGCGCGCAGTTCAACCCGAGTGTACTTAACAAGATCTCGAACAAGAAGACTAATGGAAGACCGCAGAACAAGTCTGGAACCTACGAGGGCAAGTGTCGAACTAAAGACCAGGTTTGAACTTATGAAGATGATGAGGAGATGTCCCAAAATAGGCCCACTTGGACCCTAACCTACCATTACCTCCCCACCTCCTACAACGGTTGATTCTCACTACGCTTCAACCTCCTTCACTTTCCGACCATCAATCCGGACCGACAGTCCTTTGTCAATCCGGTGACCATAAATAATGACCTACCTTTTTCCTATTACAGGCTATCTCAAATGCGAAGCTCACCCTTCAATCCCGATCCTCCAGTTTACTCCACCTCGGCTCCAGTTGGAGGCGTATCATCTGATGGAAGGAGAACATAGGGCGAGAGAAAGCGAGAAACTATCGGCTCTAGAAGAAAGGCCGAGGGCAATAGAGGGCTGAACATGTATGGTTCGATCGATGTGTAAATGAAATTGGTGCGAGATGTGGTGGTACCACCCAAATTCAAGGTTCGGATTTCGACAAGTACAGGAAACTTCAGATCCCGCATCCACGGCAACCTACATTGCCAAAATGTACGCCTTAACAGAAGATATAGACTTCTCATTCACTTCTTTCATGAGAGCCTCTCGGGCGGCTACGAGATGGTGCATACAATTGGGCGAGCAAGTTGCACTCTGGAAGGATTTAGCGATACCTTTCTAAAGCGGTACAAATTCAATTGTGATCGGCACCCACAAGGAGGGACCTCGGAGCACAGAGAAAGATCGGGAAGGTTTCAAGCGGTATGCCCAGCGATGGAGGAGAAGGCTGCGAGTATATCCTCGGTTGACCGACAATGAACTCTGCTCCTATTCATGAAACATTGAAGGCTACCTACTTCAACTGATGATTGGAAATACCTCCAACTTCTCGGATATCATCCAAGTGGTGAGAGAATTGAAGCTAATCGAGAATAGGAAGACTACGGAGTTGGTGAGAACCTGTGAAGAAGGCGCGACTTTGGCAAGAAGAAGGAGGGTGATGTACACTCTATCACCGTCGAGAATAATTACTCGGTTCCCCAAAATAATTACGGCCATATCCTTCTTCTCATGGCCAAACCATCGCCAACATTCCACCTCCTTTCCCTAATTATCCGCAACCACGCCCACAATATCCCCACCTATAAATTTTCAACCAAGACCACCTCCTCCTCCCATTCAGCCAAGACCACCACAAAACAACCCGAGACCTCCAAGGAACCACGATCCACCTCTTCCTCCTCTCTCGTGAAATATCCGATACCTTGCCGGTATAAACCAAATCGTACCAGTCCCTTGGACCAATCCAGCCGCCATATCGGTGGTATGATGCCTTGCCGTTGTGAGTATCATGGAGGAGCACAAGGGCATTCAACAAGCTGGGGCACTCGGAGGAGAGTGCACGCTTTAATCCAAACAGTGGTTGAAGATCGAGGGAAATGGTTCCCTCCCAATGTCACCTCAAACCCACTACCTAACCATAATGCGGGCGGTGGTGTAAATATGATAGAGTCTAAGGGAGAGGGATCAACACCAGAAATGGATAAGCTGGTTCCATACTTTGAGGAGATTTTTGCTGTAGCAACAAGGGAAGGCTACCTTTGCCCTCAGGTAGCGGAATTCGAAGAAAGTACGGGGTGTCCTTACCATGGAGGGGCAGCTGACCATGAGTTGCGAGATTGTAAGGGGTTCGGGCAAGAGGTTCGGAACTTATTGTCTCTCAAGGTTACGAGATATCGAAGAGGTCAAAACGGAAGAGGGAGTGAACACCACTAGGTTCACCAAGCGCTTCTACCTCCAAGCCTAGAATCACCTTCTCACCCCGGTAGTCTCACACTTGATGGTTATCAAACTCCACCCGACTCCCCATCACCAATACTCACGCTGTCCCTTGGAACTATAACTTCCAAGTTTTCACTCGAGATCGTCAAGCGGTACATCCACTCGATCTCGCCTCACCTCAGCACCACCAAAACCATGTTTCGCTCCTCACGAGCATTTGAATGACTTATCTTTGGACCTACCAGCAACATTACTCCCAAACTAGTTCGGCCCGTTATCGCAACAAAGTCCTCTCCACAGAGCAAGAAGTTGAGTTTATAACTCGAAGTGGGAGGTGTTACGGAACGAAGAAAGAGAAAAGAGGAAAGGGAAAGTAAAAATGGGAGAGTCATCAAAAATACAGAAGAGGAGGTTGAGAAAGCAGGGGAAGTAGAACCTACTGAACATAAAGAAGAGGAAGAACTACTGCTCCAAATAATGAAACAGAGTGAGTATGATGTAGTGGAGCAATTGAGGAAGACACCTGCCCGAATTTCACTGTTATCACTGATCACGAGCTCGAAGTCCAGACAAGCCTTGCAGAGAATCTGGATCAAGCCTTTGTGAACCCAGACATCACAGGGACGGTTTGAGAAGATAGTAGAACAAATCCAGGCTTCCAACTTTGTAGCCTTTTCTGAAGAGTAGGTATATCCTGAAGGCTTAGGGCACAATAAAGCTCTGCATGTAACTGTGAAGTGCAAGGGTTGTATAGTGGCCAAAGTTCTCATCGATAACGGATCGGCCCTTAATGTACTGCCTAGCGCAACCTTAGCCAGGCTACCGGTCGACCAATCGCATATACGTCAGAGCGCGATGGTGGTAAGAGCCTTTAACGGTACAAGGAGAGAAATCTTGGGAGACATTGACTTGCCAATCCAAGTCGGTGCATGTACCTTCAACATCACGTTCCAGGTGATGAACATTGAGCCGGCTTACAC
Source organism: Hevea brasiliensis (assembly GCF_030052815.1). Taxonomy (NCBI): domain Eukaryota; kingdom Viridiplantae; phylum Streptophyta; class Magnoliopsida; order Malpighiales; family Euphorbiaceae; genus Hevea; species Hevea brasiliensis. Next base: position 88,539,829 of record NC_079502.1, read on the forward strand.
TATGCTGTTGGGAAGGCCGTGGATCCATTCTGCGAATGCTGTTCCTTCAACTTTGCACCAGAAGATCAAATACATTAAGGACGGCAAAATCATCACTGTAAGGGGTGAAGAAGCCATATTGGTTACCAAGCCGCAATCACTTCCTTATGTGGAAGCGGCCGAGGAGTCATTGGAGAGTTCTTTCCAGGCCCTTGAATTGCAAGACAATGGAAATGAGGGGGCTATGGCTATGGTGGCCAAGGTGATGTCAAGGAACGGGTATCAAGAGGGGAAAGGCTTGGGCACCGCACTGCAAGGAATCGTGGAACCTATACCGGCTATTCAGAAGATAGGCCGTTGTGGTTTGGGATATGAGGAGGATGCCCTCGTGGATGGGCGGTTCTGGATGAGGAAAATACTTCGGGATCAGAGGTTCGACCAGGAGATGGGAAAGATGAAAATAGTCCCGAGAATTACGGAGATCTTCACTAAACCGGTCATTCAACATCCGAAATGCGGAAGAATCACGATGATCCATCCATAGATGTCATCAGCTGGATTCCTTGTATGAGGCCCTAGTTTAGCCAATGGTGAGGGCAAGAGATTTGGATAAGCGGACAACGGAGGATATCCTTGTACTCAATCTCGAGTAAAGTACCTTGGTTATACGCACTTGATCATTTTGTCCATAATGACAAGTGTAATCTTTGTAAATGGACCTTTTCTTATGGCATTAATATTAATAAATTGATAGCACATTTTAAATCTCTCTTTCTTTCCTTTTAATTCCGTCCTTATAACACGCTCTATTCTTTATTCATTCAGGACTATTCATCAATTAACACCTAATAATCCAATAGATTCAGAAATTCCTCAGTTAATTTTGAAATCCCCATACGCCATTACTTGAGTGATTAGAGGAAGACCTTATACAAAAACGGTGAAAAGAACGAGCCCTCCCTCGTGCCTTGTGGAGATGAAACGCGCACCATAAACACAGGCACGGAAGAAGAAAAAGGGAACTTAAGGTAGTGGAGAGTGAAGAATTGGAAGATATGATCGATGCAGCAGGAATTCCTCGATGTATTCTCTTGGAGCTACGATGAAATGGCGGGTTTGGACCCTCGGATAGTGGCGCACAAGATTCCCTTAATCCGAGAGCGATTAGGTGAAGCGAAACTAAGAAGAATGAATCGACACCTTGCTTAAGGTTGGGATGAAGTCAACGATATGTGCGGGTTCTTGGAAGTGGTCAAATATCCCCAATGGGTGGCTAACGTCGTCCGTGTAATGAAGAAGGGCGGAAGAGTCGGGTGTGCGTTGACTCAGGATCTTAATAAAGCTAGCTTGAAAGAGCGATTTCCCTCTCCCCACATTGATATGCTAGTTGATAATCTGCGGGATTGGGTAGGTGTTCGTGCATTGATGGGGCTTGATACAATTGTCAGATCCCAATGGGCGAGGAAGACAAGGATAAAGCGCTTTCATCACCCAATGGGGTATTTTGCTATCGGGTCATGCCTTCCGGGTTGAAGAATGCGGGGCTACTTACCAGCGCAATGGTCACATTATTCCACGATATGATGCATAAAGAAGTGGAGGTATATGTGGATGATATGATCATCAAATCCGGAGAAGAGAGCCACGTTCGGTGATAAGGAGGGTGTTGAAAGGCTCGAAATACCGGTTGAAGTTGAACCTGCTAAGTGCATATTAGAGCTAGATCGGTAAAGCTGTTGGGATTCATAGTAGCGAAAGGGATAGAAGTGGATCGGACAAAGTTCGAGCCATTCAGAAATACCGTCCCCAAAAGCGAGAAAGGGAGGTGCGCGATTTTCTAGGAAAGTTGAACTACATTTCAAGATTTATTTCTAATCTCACTTGCCAAAGCCGATCCTATTTTGGACTACTCGGAAGAACAACCCTACCCAATGGGATTCGGATTGTCAAAAGGCTTCCGAGACAATCAAGCGATGTTATCAAACCCACGATATTGGTCACTTTGGCGGCGGGCCTCGATCCTGTACATGGCGATCCAGTGAACTTCGATGGGATGTGTTTTGGGACAACATGATGATACCGCCGAAAGAGAGGGCCATTTATTACGAGCAAGAAGTTCAATGATTGTGAGTCAAGGTACTCTTTCTTAGAAAAGACTTGCTGCGCGTTAGCCTGGACAGCAAATCGCCTCAAACACTACATGTTGAATCACAAGACATGGCTTATCTCCAGGATGGATCCTATCAAGTATGTATTTGAAAGCCCATTCGTGCCAGGTAGGATAGCCAAGTGGCAGGTTATACTCTCCCAATATGACATAGTCTATATGACGGTGAAAGGTAGCATAATTGCCGTCCTAGCGAAAATCCTATCGGATTATGAAGCTCTGGATTTTGAGTTCACGATGAGCACATTAATGAAGTAGGCTGCGAAGAAGGGGCGGCCGATGTATGGGAAATGTATTTGTGGTATCAATTTGTCGGTAATGGAATTGGGCGATATTGATATACCCTGATGGGAAGCAGTTCCCAATATCTGTCAAGTTGAGGTTTGATTGTACCAACAATGTCATGAGTATGAAGCTTGTGTGATGGGTCTATAATTTGCTATCGAAATGGAAATCGAGAAAGTTGGAGGTGTCACGGAGACTCGGCTCACGATAATCTATCAAGTCAAGGAGAATGGCAAACTAAGGATCCCAAGTTGATCCGTATCGGAAGTACTACTGGGTGATTAAGGAATTGAAGAAATCTCTTTCACTCATCTTAGCGAGAGACAAGAATCAATTTCTTGATGCTTTAGCTACTCTGCCGTTATGGCTCAAATGGAAGAAGAGCGGACAACTCAAGCATTGAGGGTCAAAGCAAGGGATGAGCGACTTATTGCTTCATGATTGAAGAAGAGCAGATGGAAAGCCACAGTATCATGACATCACAGTCTCTTGTAGAACGAGAGAATTCCCTTTGAGGGCAAGCAAAAATGAAAAGAAGATGATTCGGAGATTAGCATTGGGGTACTTCCCGATGGAGAAACCCTATACAAGAGGAGCTCAACGGTGAATTATTGAGATGTGTAGATGCAAAAGAAGCAAAGAGAATCCTCTTTGAGACTCATGAAATTCGCAACCCACGCCAATGGGCATATGATGGCTAAGCAAATCATGCGGCGTGGGTATTTTGGACCACAATGGAAAGGATTGCATCAGTACTTCGGAAATGCCATAAGTGTCGGATCTATGCGGATCGATAAATGTGCCACCTCACAAGTTGTTCAACCTCGTCTCACCATGGCCTTTTGCAATGTGGGGCATCGATGTGATTGGTCCCATCAATCCCAAGGCATCCAATGGGCGCGATTCATCCTTGTGGCCATCGACTATTTCTCCAAGTGGGTGGAGAAACAGCGTCATACGCTCACATCACACGAGAACACGTTTCTCAAATTCTTGAAGCAATATCATCTGCGGCATGGTCTCGAGATAAATTATCGCGATAATGCCAAGAACTTGAATAGTCAAGATTGAAATTATGTGATCAATACAAAATCCGGCATCTCAATTCCTCCCGTCTAGTCCCAGGATAGATGGGCGGTAGAAGCGCGAACAAAAATCTAAAGAGGATAATCAGGAAAATGGCGGCCACCTATAAGGATTGGCATGATATACTTCCCTACGCTCTTCACGCATGCAGAACTTAGTGAGAACCTCAAGGGCAACTCCATACTCATTGGTCTACGGCATGGAGGCGATGTGCCATTGAAGTTGAAATCCCTTCCCTAAGAATCACGGAAGAGTCAAGGATTAATGAGTCGAGAATGGATTGATCGAGGTTGGAAACAGTTAAACTTGTGATGAGAAAAGGTTAAGCGGCGGACATGTCATGGGCAATTATATCGGAGGAGAATGGCTGGGGCATTTGATAAAGCGTTAAGCCCACGCGAATTCCAACGGGACTTAGTTACGAAGAAAGTCTTTGTCGAACCAAAAGCGATCCGCAGGGCAAATGGTCACCAACATACGAGGACCCTATGTGGTTAAAAGGCATTTTAGGAGGAGCCTTGATCTTGACCCAAATGGGCGAAGAGTTTGAGAGACTGTGAATGCGACCTTGTCAAGAGGTATTATGCATAAGCAGTGAAGGATGAAAACCCGAAAGGCGTCCAAAAAAAAAAAAAAAACTTGGGGTGAAAACCAGAAGAGGCGTCCCAAGAGCCAAAATGGAGAAATAAGGAAGGGGTATGGAACCAAGGATGGAGAGGAAGCGAATCACGGCATGGGACTTGAGAGAACTTGAAATAATGGCGGTTAAAGACTTCAAAACCAACTATAAGGAATATGTGAGATCTATCCTTGTACCCTTCCTTTTCCTTTGAAAGTCTATCCACATTTTCTTAAGGCCATAATAAAGTCATACTTTATTCCTTCTACTTTGTTTTCTGTTCACTCACTTTTAATACTATCCTTTCTCTTTGTTTAATGTGCTATTAATTAGTTAAATTTTTGCCATAAGATTTGAATTCGAAAATTGATAACCTCCACGTACTATTATGAGATTTGAGGAATGGCCTTCAAAAAAAAAAAAAAAAAAAAAAAAAAACAACTAGGAGTAGAAAACCGAAAGAGCGCCTGCAGTCGAATGGACAAAAAGAAAGTAAAAACCCATAAGGATGCTTTAAAGTAAAATAAGAAGAAAGTCGGGAGCAGAGGAGGGCATTTGAAGAAATGGGGTCATAGGTCAAGTCTTGCAACTTCTTTTCAGTTAATCATGACCTTGAGTATCTTGTTAAGTACACTTCATGGGAAGAACTTCATGTCGGGTTAGACTTGCCTTCTAAGTTGATTTTAATTTCCTGAAATTTAAAATTCTTTAATCAAACTCTTGTTAATTTATCTAAGTTTATTTTAATTTCATGCAATTTAAATTTACATTATCAACCTCTGGTTCCTTGATCTAAGTTGATTTTAATTTCATGCAATTTAAATTTCTGTCATCAACCTCTGGTTCCTTGATCTAAGTTGATTTTAATTTCATGCAATTTAAATTCTGTCATCAACCTCTGGTTCCTTGATCTAAGTTGATTTTAATTTCATGCAATTTAAATTTCTGTTATCAACCTCTGGTTCCTTGATATAAGTTTATTTTAATTTCATTCATTTTATATTTCTTTCATCAACATCTTTTTCATTGATCTAAGTTGATTTTAATTTTATGAAATTTAATTTCAAAAATCAACCTCTGGTTACTTGATCTAAGTTGATTTTTATTTCATGCAATTTAAATTTCTGTTATCAACCTCTGGTTCCTTGATCTAAGTTGATTTTAATTTCATGCAATTTAAATTTACATTATCAACCTCTGGTTCCTTGATCTAATTTGATTTTAATTTCATTCAATTAAATTTACTTTTATCTACCTCTGGTTACTTGTTCTTAGTTGATTTTAATTTCCATAAATTTAAATTTACTGTTATCAACCTCTGGTTCCTTGTTCTAAGTTGATTTTAATTTCATGCAATCAACCTACG